>NC_091310.1:47828509-47976009 GCF_038502225.1 Cherax quadricarinatus | reverse complement strand
CCCCACTCCATCTTTTAATTTCTACACTCTGACACCTCTACAATATTTACATCACATTCCAAAACATGACATCACTGCCTCCGGTCTTTTCTCCGCAATATTTACAGACTATGCCTCACACCAGTACAAAAGCATTTCAACCACAACACTAGTACATCCCATTTTTGCCTCCATAGATAAACTTCTTTCCACATATGCCTTAGTGCTCCACCTAGTTTTTTTTTTCCCTGTCTCTTCTATTGTTAAACTAAACTTTCATAGGCCCATCTGCTAACCCATCCACTCCCAAATATCTCAATACATTTTCTTCAGTTTGATACCCAGTTTTTCATTGCTTAGGCCTTTTTGTTACTCTCATCACATTGCCTTTTTCTCTGTTCAGTTATGATTTCATTTTAGACACCCTTCCAAACTTCTCCACTAACCTTTGCAACCTCTTATCAGAATCATCCAAGCTACAATCATTGGCAGTATTTTAATCACGCACCTGTCCTAACCACCTAAGCATTCACTTATTTTCAATATTCATATTTAGTATGTCTGTGAAACAATAATAGCTGAACTGGAGTTTTAAAAACTACCACTATTTACAGGAACCTGTATACCCATTCTATGGCAGTGTGATGGTGGCAAAGACTGCAAGGATGGTGGTGATGAGGAAAATTGCCCAGGTAATACTAAGGTTTACTGTCATCAAAAATTAGTCAAAGGCCAATTTTATTTCCAAGAATTACAGGGTGTTGATTTATCTCTAAGACTGAATCTTTTTGTATATTCAAAAGAAAGTCCCTTGTTATGTAATGCATTATGGGCAGACCTAAACTAATACAGTATATACAAACTAATCAAATGGTTTGATTATAATACTTAAGTTCTTCTTTCAACAAACCAAACATATGCCACCGAGGCAAGGTGGCCCAAAAAGAAAAACAAAAGTTTCTCTTTTTAAATTTAGTAATTTATATAGGAGAAGGGGTTACTAGCCCCCTTGCCCCTGGCATTTTAGTTGCCTCTTATGACATGCATGGCTTATAGAGGAAGAATTCTGTTCCACTTCCCCATGGAGATAAGAGGAAATAAATAATTACTAGTAAGAAAATATAAGAAAATCCAGAGGGGTGTGTGTATAAATATGCTTTTACATGTATGTGTAGTGTGACCTAAGTGTAAGTAGAAGTAGCAAGACATACCTGAAATCTTGCATGTTTGAGACAGAGAAAAGACACCTGCAATCCTACCATGTAAAACAATTACAGGCTCCCATATTATACTCACTTGGCAGGACGGTAGTACCTCCCTGGACGGCTGCTGTCTACCAACCTACTACCTAGAACACTTGAGTTATGTTGGACAATTCATCATGAACCATTCATTTTTTTTTTTTTAACATTCTGGTCATCTCCCACTGAGGCAGGGTGACCCAAAAAAGAAAGAAACCCTTTCACCATCATTCAAAACTTTGACCACCATTCACACATAATCACTGTCTTTGCAGAAGCATGCAGGTACAACAGTTCAGATGTTGCTCCAAATAGCAGATATCCCAAACCCCTCCTTTAAAGTGTAGGCATTGTACTTCACACCTCCAGGACTCAAATCTGGCTAACCTGTTTCCCTGAATTTTTTTTTTATTATTAGCACACTGGCCGATTCCCACCAAGGCAGGGTGGCCCGAAAAAGAAAAACTTTCACCATCATTCACTCCATCACTGTCTTGCCAGAAGGGTGCTTTACACTACAGTTTTTAAACTGCAACATTAACACCCCTGCTCACACACTAACAGCTAAAGTCCCAAAAATTATTAGTCTCTACTCACTCTATTTAACATGCTCACATATGTTGTTGTATGTCCAAGCCCCTTGCACACAAAACTTCTTTTACCCCCTCCTCCATCCTTTCCTAGGACAACCCCAGCCCCTCCTCCCCTCCACTATGGATTTATACACCCTCTAAGTCATCCTATTTTCCTCCATTCTTTCTGAATGACCAAACCACCTCAACAACCCCTCCTCAGCCCTCTGAATAATACTTTTAGTAACTCCACCCCTCCTAATTTCCACACTATGAATTCTCTGCATAATATCTACACCACACATTGCCCTTAGACACGACATCTCCATTGCCTTTAGCCGCCTTTTCACTGCAACGTTCACAACCCATGCTTCATATCCATAAGTGTTGGTACCACTATACTTTCACACATTCCTTTCTTTGCCTCCTTGGATAATGTTTTTTTTGTTTACCTTGTCCTTTATAAACCCATCTGCCGACATGTCTACTCCCAAATATCTAAACCCTTTCACTTCTTTCATACTCCCTCCCTCGAATCTGATATCCAATTTTTCCTTATCTGAATCATGAACAGTTTATGCACATAATAAATTGGCTTGCATTACAGTGGGAAGGCAGCAGTTGAATAAGCCAGCAGTATTATTTTTTTTTTAACATGCTGGCCAAAATTCCATAGAGGCAGGGTGACAAAAAAAAAAATTGACTCATTTAGTAGTCATCTTGGTAGAAGTGTGTAGACATCACAATTCAAATGACCCTCCAGACTGCAACATCCTCATCCCTCCTTCAGAATGCACAGGCACTATTTTCCACCTCCAGGACTCAGGACTGCTTAACTGATTTACCCTGAATCCCTTCATAAATGTTACCTTGTTCACACTCCAACAGTTCAAGCCATAAAAACTACTAGTTTTGATTCACTGACCTGACATGCTCACACAATCTTGCTGGATTCTCAAGCCTCTTGCATTCAAAACTTCCTTTACCCCCCTCCCTGATTATTACATATTAAATATTACATAAAGTTTGTGATTTTTTTTGTTAATGTTTTTTTAAACTATTTTTTTTAAACACTGCCAGTGTTTTTTGAAACTATTTTTTAATCACAGGTAGGTCAAAATTCTGGGTCCTTTGATTTGCATGGCATGTTTACTCTGGTTAGGTTGTACACACAAAATATCAGAGATTTGTTTCTAGTGTCATTCCTCTGTGATCTGTTGCAGCTCTCTAAGAATTTTTAGCTTAAGATTAATATCTAAATTATAGGGTGTTCTGTGTATGTAATATACACAGTAGGTGTGAATAGTTTGTACATTTAAGTAGATTCAAATCTTTGAATAGTGAGGGAAGGAAGGAAAGGGGTGAAAGTTGGCTGTCTAGAATCAGATAGAGAAATTGTTCCAATGGCAAATTATTATTGGGTTATCATTGATTTTAGATTTGCTGTTGCATATCCCCCATGAACATTACCATAGGTGAGGTATTGGTAGATTGAAAAGTAGTGCAGTGTATGTAGTGTTAGGTGTGGTACATATTTTGTATTCTGAAAAGAATAAACAAACTTTTTTTCTATAAAGTGGAATACAGTATACGTATTATACATTTATGATGATTGATGTATATAAACTATTTTATAGAAAGCCCCTTATTATGCAAATCATTTTGGCTACCTTAAAACTAAATTATGATTACAGGTAAATGAGAATAAGAATACAGTTTTTATTGGAGGTATTTATTAATTGATAAAAATATAATTAGTGATATATAAGGATGAAGCTAGGTACACCATTGAAGGAATGATAGAGAAGAACAGGGACAATACAGGTTGAAGGAATTGTTCAGCATAATTAATTATTGTTAAGATCATATTAAAAGTTTTCTTAGATAGGTGCTGGATGTGTTTGTTACATTAAAGTTTGCTGTCAAGATTAATACTATAGCACCAAGAATTTTCCTCTCATCTTTCAGTGTGGGCGTATAGCTTATCTTTGTTTAGTTTTATGTTTTTAGCTTTTATTCCTGAAGATTAAATAGTAGGTTTTTATCATAATCCAGGTTGATACTTCTTGCTCAGCATCAGTGGCAATACCAAGGGAAGGCTTGGGAGGCTTCAGCACCCTCCCCCAAATTTCCCTCAGCTTTCCAAAGCCCTTCCCCCCCCCTCAATAAAAACAGTAATAACTGCACTGCTTAAAAATCTTTTACCCCCTCCTCCCCTTTTCCAACCAGACAGCCACCCCTAAGCTTCCCCAGTACTATAGAAATACTGGTGCCACCCCTCCTCGACATTAACTCTGTTGTTGAGGTCAGCTGGCTCTAGATTGGAGATGAGGAAGGTAGTGTTACGACTGTCATTCATGAATAAAACTGGTTGAAGTTGTTGATATGCATTTGGTAGGTCACTGATGTAAATGAGAAATAAGTGGTCTTGGGACACTGCTTTGTGGCACACCTATGTTGACCGGTTGAGTTAGTGGTATTGTTGACAGTCACATGTTGGAGTCTCTCATACAGTTAGGACTTATTCCATAATGTTCTAGTTTAAGTAGTAGGATATTGTAGTTTATTGTATCAAAAGTTTTTTTTTTTTTTTTTTTTTTTTTTAAGAAAAGTGATGAGGTATATTTGATAATCTATTTTCTTGGGAATGTATAGATTAAATAAGCATTTAGTGCATCGTTTGTACTCTTGGCCTGAAACCACTGTCAGTGGTTTACAATATTATTTTATGAATTCATAAATTTAATTGCTTTTGCAAATATTTTAGTAATGGCAGATTAGACACTGGCCTAATAGTTATTTCAGATGGGTCTTGCATTTGTCGACTGGTGCAATCCTAGCTGACTAGTTTAGGATCTCTAAAGCATGTTTCTGTAAACATTTTCATCATTATACGCTAATTCATCATTTAATATATTTTTCAGTAACTTGCCAGTTGGGAGAGTTCATGTGCAACAATAGAAAGTGTGTGCCCTTGAATGTAACTTGTGATGGAGACTTTGACTGTGCTGATGGTTCAGATGAGAGTTTGAAAAAGTGTTCTGCCTCTTTGCCTAATGGTGCCATGGCCTGCCCAAGTAGTCATGTTGTGTGTGCTGTTAATTCTCTGAATCTTGAGCCTATATGCATCCCAAGGAATGCTGTGTAAGTTATCACTGTCCTAATTATATTGTAAGGGAAAATTCAGAGCATACTATTACACTTAAAATTAAGAAGCAGAAAAAGAACTTATCTTCGACGAATTATCAGCCCTAATGTTCTTAATTTATGGAAGCACCTTGCAAAGAATAACTAAACGTTTCAAACATCTGTTAATAATCGGCACTAAATCATTTCGTAAGCTTGACTTTTTAGAGGGCAAATTTGCATCACTCGGAAAATGGCCTCATACCGCCAAAAAACAAAAAAAATTAAATATGCAAATATATTACTACAGTAAAACCTCTAACAGACCTCCATTAAGAGGATTTTTGGTAATTCTTCTTTCAACAAACTGGCCACATCCCACCAAGGCATGGTGATTATGAAAAAATAATTGGATAGATATTAGAAGCATCAGACAGTGAAAAAGAATCTGGAGTTCTGGATTTTGTCCATAGCAATAGTAACCAATTGTCTTCTGATTTGTTGTACCAAATCCAATGACTTCATTTGTCTAGTATGAGCCAGAGCTGCCACATCCAGGACCTGTCAATCTGTCTGTTATCATTGTTCACTGAGCCATTGGCTGCCTGCTCCAGTTCGTGCTCACTCGTGCATACACTCATTATTCAGTCTCTAGTTTTTCCTGGATTTAGTGTTTTCTGTGACTTTATTAACAGTAAAGTGCAATTAACAATGGCCTTTAAAACAACTGGTGGTACCAAGAGGAAATGTGATTCTGTGTTAAGCTGAAGCTTGAACTAATAACCTTAAAGGTTGAGTCTGGCATCTCTGTGGCACATAGATATACGAGTAATATAATGTTAAGAAATAGTGTCTAATATCCATAGCATCAAGGACAAACTTAGACTATGCTCTTAGTTTATGGTAGATGCTAGTCATTTCCTCTTCTCAGCCATCTACATTTTCACAAGTAGAGTTTAACTCCTCTGACTCAGAATAAAAGTTGAGTCACCACTATCAATCATGGAAATTTATGCCTTCTCTCTCCACCACAAAAAGGTAAATAATATTACTGTAAATTATGTACAGTCTTGTAAAATTACTATACGGTACTATACTGTAACATGTTAAAATGCCCTTATTCTTAATGTTCACTTGTCTTCTGAATCAGCAGACCAAGTCCACTGATTCAAAACTTTGTTCATTTGTTAGTCATTAAAAAAATTAATTTCATAATTCAAAATTTTTACAGTTGGCAATATCACATGCTTCCTCTTCCTTATTAGTCTAATTTGAGTATTCACTGTACTATATATATATGGTATTTACTAAAATACTCTTGTTATACTCGTGTTACTTGATAACTTTAATTTGCATTTGCCTCATGTTTCTTGTCTGGACTATATTTATCAACTAATTTTGAATGACTATTCCTTGCAAGGTTTTATTGTCATATCTAACCCATGGGATGATTTTATTGGCTCTTTGCTTGTGTTTGAAATACAGTACTATGGAAACCACATACATTTATTCATACAGAGTTTTGACTACAAATAATCTTACTGTGTGATCTGGCACGTTACAAGGAAAATTTCCTGGAAAATGGCTGATGACCTTGATTGTAGCATTTCATTTATTTTTCCAGTTTAAGGCAATATTAAGGCTTTTATATTAATATGGAAATAATGGTATAGTGTAGTTTGATTTTTTCTATATAAATTGCTACTCACAGATGCAATGGTAAACAAGACTGCCCTCAAGGTGATGATGAAGACTGCACTTGTTTGGAATATGAATTTCACTGTAGCAGTACAGATCGTTGTATCCCTCTGAGGTGAGTAAAAGGCTTAAGAACAATTCTTACTGTCAAAAGAAAGGATTATTTCAGTTCAAACTTTAAAATAAATTTGAGGTTTACTGAACATACTAGACTGAAGTTTCACTTTTTAAAGTACTGGGTAATAAGACTGAAGTGGAAGGAATAGTGGGTTTAGAAGAGGCTCTTATGTAAAGGTCTTATAATTTTGTTAAGTTATTGCATATTTACTGCTCTGCTATCTATGAAAGGAAACAGTATCTACTGTATATTAGAACAGATATACACTTAGTGGCCACTTTATTAGATATACCTGTATACCTGCTTATTAATACAAATATCTAATCAGTGAATCATGTGGCAGCACCTTAATGCCTAAAAGTATGTGGACATGGTCAAGAGGTTCAATTGTTGTTCAAACCAAATATAAGAATGGGGAAGAAATGTGATCTAAGTGACTTTGACTGTGGAATGATTGTTGGTGCCAGATGGGGTGGTTTGAGTATCTTAGAAACTGCTGATGTCCTGGTAATTTCACACACACGTCTCTAGAGCTTAGAGTATGGTGTGAAAAATACACAGCATCCAGTGAGTGGCAGTTCTATGGATAGAAATACTCTGTTAATGAGAGGTCAGAGGAGAATGGCCAGATTGATTCAAGCTGACAGGAAGGTGACAGTAACTCAAATAACCATGTGTTACAACAAGGTATGTAGAAGAGCATCTTTGAACTCACAACACATGAAACCTTCAAGTGAATGGACTACAGCAGCAGAAAACCACAATGGGTTTCACTCCTGTCAGCTAAGAACGAAAATGAGGCTACAGAACTGGACAATTGAAATTTGAAAAAAACATCACCTGGTTTGACGAATTGCAATTTCTGCCATAACATACAAATGGTAGGGTCAGAATTTGGCATAAACAACATAAATCAATGGATCCATCTTACCTTCTATCCGTGGTTCAGGCTTGTGCTGGTGATGTAATGGTATCGGGTATGTTGTCCTGGCAAACATTAGGCCCCATAATACCAGCTGAGCATTGTTTAAATGCCACAGACTACCTAAGTATTGTTGCTGACCATGTGCATCCCTTTATGGCCAGTCTACCCTTCTTCTAATGGCTACATCCAGCAGGATAACTTGCTGTGCCACAAAACATATGTCATCTCAAGCTGGTTCCATGAACATGACTGTGAGTTCAATGTACTCTGTTGGCCTCCACAGTCACCAGATGGGATGTGTAGAACAGGAGATTCAAAGCATGAATGTGCCGCCAACAGATCTGCAGGAATTGCATAATGTTATCGTGTCAACGTGGACCAGAATCTTTAAGGAATGTTTCCAGCACCTTGAATCCATTCCATGAATTCAGGCTGTTCTGGGGGCAAAAGGAGCCCTACCCAGTACTAGAATGGTGTGCCTAATTAAGTGGTCACTGAGAGTAGATACTGTACTTTATGGCAACTACAGTTAAAAATAGTCTTGAATATTTATTCATATTTTGGTTGCAATGAAATTCTTAAATGTCTGAATAACATAATTATCTGTCATATTGTACAGAAGACTTTTGAGTGTAATGTGATATTGAGCAGGTGGGTGTGTGATGGTGTAGAGGACTGCCAGGATGGCTCAGATGAAGGTTCTGATGTCGGCTGTACAGCAACACTCGACACAACTGTACTAAGTGACAACCATTTGAATAAGGGTATGTTACTCTACTTGCTACTTCTCCTTACACTTAGGTCACACTACACATACACAGGCATATATATACACACACCCCTCTGAATTTTCTTCTATCTTGTTACTAGTTCTTGTTCCTGTTTATTTCCACCTATCGTAATGGAGAAGTGAAACCGGTTTCTTCCTCCGTAAGCCATGCATGTCATAAGAGGTGACGAAAATGTTAGGAGCAAGGGGCTAGTAACCCCTTTTCATGAATATATTGCTAAATTTAAAAGGAGAAACTTTTGTTTTTCCTTTTGGGCCACCCCGCCTCGGTGGGATATGGCCAGTTTGTTGAATGATGATGATGTAGGCAGAACTTGCTTAAATTATGAACAGATAAATTTTTCTGGTTAGATGTTTATGTGGAAACTTACCTAAATTATATACCTATACTGTATTTGAATGATATATTATGCAGTCTAATAAGTTAGTGGCAGCATTCTAGCAAGTTATTTATGTTTGGTTATAAAATTTGATTTTGGTCAGGTGAAACAAATGCAGAAAAGCTCTGTGGAAAGCAGCAGTATCTTTGTGGAGTTGGAGACTGTGTGGATGAGAAAAAACTTTGTGATGGTACTGCTGACTGCCTGGATGGCTCCGATGAGGGAAGCTGGTGTGGCAAGTATTATAGCTATTATTATTTTGTGTGTTGACCATTGCCAGTTTTAACTTGATGTTCCTGTGATGTACAAGGATGGCTTCAAGTGTTGTATTGAAGTTATAGTATTTTGCAGGATAGTTTCCACAGTTTTCCATTATATTCACTGCTGATTTATATGCCATGTTTGTCTAATATTTGTCGCTTTTCACACACGTGTGCATTAAAACCATCCAGTTAATAGATTCCTCCCTCTCCTTGGCTTCAGCTGTACATTCAGTAGACATAAAACAGTGTGATGTCATGTAGTTCTGAAAGACTGCTATTGAATGACTGATGGTGAATATTTCCTCCTTTGTGTCCACCCATTCCTTACCAAGGTAGGTTATGTGATAAAAAGGAAGTACGTAATCTTTTGATGGATTTCTAGTTATGAACAGTTCCAGATAATGAATTTGTGAACTGATCTTCACATTCAACCTATCTGTAATGTTATGAATAAAAAGAAGCTGGATGTCCTGGCTCTGAGTGGAACAAAGCTGAAAGGGAAAGAGTTTCACTGGGGAGATATAAATAGAATTAGGTCAGGGGGTTTTCATTAGAGTTAGAGGTAAGGCAGGAGTAGCAATAATGTTGAAGGATCAGAGGAGGAGAGAGGAGAGAGATTTTGGGAGATGTTGAGTAAGTGTGTGGGGAGTTATAAACCAAGTGTGAGAGTACTTGTGGTGAGGGACCTAAATGCTAAAGTGGGTAAAACTGTTGTGGAGGGAATAATAGATAAGTTTGGGTTCCAGGGGTAAATGAAAATGGCAGGGGGGGGGGGCCTTTAATTGAACTACGTATAGAAAGAGGTTTGGTAATAAGTAATACATATTTTAAGAAAGAGAGAATAAATAAGTAAACATGACATGATATAGTGTGTAATGAAAGTAGTTTGTTGGATTATGTATTGGTGGATAAAAGGTTGATGGGTAGACTTCAGGATGTGGATGTTCATATAGGGGCAACAGATATATTAGATCATTAATTAGTTGTAGCTACAGTTAGAGTAAGAGATAGATGGGGTAAAAGGAAAATGGCAACAGCAAGTAAGATATGTAAAAGTTTATAAACTAAGGGAGGAGGAAGTTAGGGTGAGATAAAAGCAACTTTTGGGAGAAAGGTGAGTTAGTGAGAGTATAGGTAGTGTGGGGGTTGAAGAAGGGTGGGATAGTTTTAGAAATTGTTAGAATGCGAAGGAGAAATTCGTGGATATAGGAGGGTGGGTGCAGGAGGAAAGAGGAATGATTGGTGGAATGAGGTAGAGAGTTGGATACGTGAGAAAAAGTTCACTTATGAGAGGTTTTTACAAGTAATGATGCATTTCCCTTTTTTTCCTCAATAATTAAATCTGTCCACAGCTGCATTAATACACCATACACTATCCTTTTTTTCCTATTTTTATGGTTCTCCTCTTTTTCACCAATCCATCTGCTGACATGTCCACTCTTTACTCTTATATAAGTATTGTTTACTTTAATGATTGAATACAATGTGTCTACCCAACCTCCATGGGGAAGTGGAACAGAATTCTTCCTCCGTAAGCCATGCGTGTTGTAAGAGGCGACTAAAATGCCGGGAGCAAGGGGCTAGTAACCCCTTCTCCTGTATATATTACTAAATTTAAAAAGAGAAACTTTAGTTTTTTCTTTTGGGCCACCCCGCCTCGGTGGGATACGGCTGGTATGTTGAAAGAAAAAGTGTCTACCCAACCCCCACCCTTCCTAACTGCTCCTTGTTCTTTTGCAATCCTACTTTCTTACTCTTACCCTTTCAGTAATAGTTCTACCTCTCACCCTTGCTCTTGCTCTCTCTTGTTCTCATCCCTATTTTCCTTGCACAGAAAGACTTTGCATTCTTTTTGCCAATCCTTATGAACTATGCCTTCTTTAATGCATATACAGTATTAAACAAATACTCTAGCCACACCTAAACTATATCTCCACCTGCATTTAACATCTATATTAATCTCATCTCTCCCAGCTGCTTTACCTTTTTCATTGTATTCACTGCTTCACATACACCACATTCACCTCTGGCTCTTTCTTACTTCTATGAGATGTTATTCCTAGTTCTCCAATGACTGGAATCACTGCCTCCATTTCATCATCAACATTGAATGGCTCCTCAAAATATACTCTGCATCTTCACAGTACCTCCACTTCTGTCTAACATCTCCCTTCTTTCATTTCTACCTTCAAAGTCAGTTTACTCCCTAAGCTTTCTCAGTTATTAATACATGTATATATAATTGTCTTATTTTCAGCAAAATTTGCTGATAAAAACATGTGTATTCCCTCACTGGTTCTCCTTTTGAACTCTTATCACTATTTTAACTTCTGTGATGTGAATATTATGCAGAGAAATAACAATGAAGAAATTAGTAGTGGTATGAAAGGTGCAATTTTGAGAGCAAAATAGGTGTTGAGGTGTTTGTGTAGAATGAATGGTGCAGAACAGGTTAATGTAAGAGGATGTAGTATAACTCTAGAGTGGTATTGAGAGGTAGGGTCATAAGAAGCTGGAGCATCCAGTTAGCATATGAAAGATTCGGGTAAGCTGAGGCAGATGGTCAGTATGATTTGAGGTGCTGCTAATATTATAAAGTGACTAGGTAACTGACAGGCTTATTTGAGATTTGAAAGTGAAAAGGCAGTACTACTTGCATTTTAATGGGTGTAGTAATGTTGCAGTTTAAGTAGATCAACATTAAATGGCAGTGCTTATTTCCTCCTGAAAAGATTTCTATAGGTCACCCTGCTATGGTGGAAGATAACCAGTGGGTGCATACAAAAAAAAAAATTCTCTTGAAATTCTTCTTGGTTTTAGCAGTTTACTCTTGGACTGTCCTTCACTTGTTGCCCATCTTCCTTTTCTAAAACTATTTGATTCACTCTTGTTTGTCATCAGATGTTGGCTATAATGCTGGTCTGTTAAAACAGGAAGCTGCAGAAACAATGGAGGTTGTCAGCACAAATGTCACCCTGGTGTCATGGGTCCTCACTGCTCCTGTCACCCAGGCTACATACTTGCTGCCAATGGTGCTGATTGCCTGGTAATAACCATTTTGTCTTATTCAGAGTGTGTAAGTTAAATTAGTTGAAGGTTTCCTGGCCAAACATAAAGATGAACTTGTAAATAACTTGATTTTCAGAAAAACCTTTTAACAAGTAGATACTAATGCCGGACCCCCCCCCCCAGTACCAACAATACCACCAGTCCGATGACATTCTTCTTTGCAAATATACAGGGTCTAAAGCCAGCAACAAACAACAAAATGCCTTTCATCCGTGGACTGCTTGCAGAGGCAAAGGCAATGTTTGCGGCTTTCACCGAGACCCACATAAGGATCACTTGAACAACGAAATATGGATCCCAGGTTACAACCTATACAGATGCGACAGAGTGAACAGGCAAAAGGATGGGGGGGTTGGCCTGTACATTGCAGTGTCACTTGTGTGCACAGAACTGCTGAATGCCTCAAATGATGTAGTGGAAGTTTAAGCAGTAAAGATCGAGAACCAAAACCTAGTCATTGTGGTAGTCTACAAGCCTCCGGATGCAACATCCCAGCAATTCCAGGAACAGCTGTTAAAAATTGACCACTGTCTGGAAAATCTGCCAGCTCCTGCACCCAACATCTTGCTCCTTGGGGATTTCAATTTAAGGCACCTAAAATGGAGGAATACAGCAAATAATATTGTTGCAGTAATAACACCAGGAGGCAGCTCTGATGAAAACTCACACTCACACGAGCTTTTAAATCTCTGCACAAAATTCAATTTAAACCAGCAAATAATAGAGCCTACTAGACTGGAGAATACACTAGACCTTATCTTCACTAACAATGATGATCTGATACGAAATGTCACCATATCAAAAACAATATACTCAGATCACAACATAATTGAGGTTCAGACATGTATGCACGGAGCCCCAGACCGACATAATGAGATTAGTCACGAGGGAGCATTCACCAAATTCAACTTCAATAACAAAAACATAGTGGGACCAAGTAAACCAAATCCTAACTGATATAAGCTGGGAAGATATACTAAGCAACACAGACCCCCAACTTATGCCTAGAACAGATTAACTTGGTGGCGCTCGATGTATGCACAAGGCTTATTCCTCTTAAGAAAAAGGAGTAGTAGATGTAAAATAGAAAGGGACAGGCGCTCCCTTTACATGCAACGGAAAAGAATAACAGAGCGGCTAAAAGAGGTCAATACATCTGAAAGGCGCAGGGAGACACTGGTCAGAGAAACAGCAAGCATCGAACTTAAGCTAAAGGAATCTTATAGGAGTCAGGAATCGTGGGAAGAACTAAAAACCATAAATGAAATCGAAAGAAACCCAAAGTATTTCTTCTATGCCAAATCAAAGTCGAGAACAACGTCCAGTATTGGGCCCCTACTTAAACAAGATGGGTCCTACACAGATGACAGCAAGGAAATGAGTGAGCTACTCAAGTCCCAGTATGACTCAGTTTTTAGCAAGCCGTTAACCAGACTGAGAGTCGAAGATCAAAATTAATTTTTTATGAGAGCCACAGAATTTGGTAAACACAAGCCTATCTGATGTTATCCTGATGCCAAATGACTTCGAACAGGCGATAAATGACATGCCCATGCACTCTGCCCCAGGGCCAGACTCGTGGAACTCCGTGTTCATCAAGAACTGCAAGAAGCCCCTATCACGAGCTTATACCATCCTATGGAGAGGGAGCATGGACACGGGGGTCATCCCACAGTTACTAAAAGCAACAGACATAGCCCCACTCCACAAAGGGGGCAGTAAAGCAACAGCAAAGAACTACAGACCGATAGCACTAACATCCCATATCATAAAAATCTTTGAAAGGGTCCTAAGAAGCAAGATCACCACCCATCTAGAAACCCATCAATTACACAACCCAGGGCAACATGGGTTTAGAATAGGTCGCTCCTGTCTGTCTCAACTATTGGATCACTATGACAAGGTCCTAGATGCACTAGAAGACAAAAAGAATGCAGAAGTAATAGATACAGACTTTGCAAAAGCCTTCAACAAGTGTGACCAGGGCGTAATAGCGCACAAAATGCATGCTAAAGGAATAACTGGAAAAGTCAGTCGATGGATCTATAATTTCCTCACTAACAGAACACAGAGTAGTAGTAGTCAACAGAGTAAAGTCCGAGGCAGCTACGGTGAAAAGCTCTGTTCCACAAGGCACAGTACTTGCTCCCATCTTGTTCCTCATCCTCATATCTGGCATAGACAAGGATGTCAGCCACAGCACCATGTCTTCCTTTGCAGATGACACTCGAACCTGCATGACAGTGTCTTCCATTGCAGACACTGCAAGGCTCCAGGCAGACATCAACCAAATCTTTCAGTGGGCTGCAGAAAACAATATGAAGTTTAACGATGAGAAATTTCAATTACTCAGATATGGCAAACACGAGGAAATTAAATCTTCATCAGAGTACAAAACAAATTCTGGCCATAAAATAGAGCGGAACACCAACGTCAAAGACCTGGGAGTGATCATGTCGGAGGATCTCGCCTTCAAGGACCATAACATTGTATCAATCGCATCTGCTAGAAAAATGACAGGATGGATAATGCGAACCTTCAAAACTAGGGATGCCAAGCCCATGATGACACTCTTCAGGTCACTTGTTCTATCTAGGCTGGAATATTGCTGCACACTAACAGCACCTTTCAAGGCAGGTGAAATTGCTGACCTAGAAAATGTACAGAGAACCTTCACGGCGCGCATAAGTGAGATTAAACGCCTCAATTACTGGGAACGCTTGAGGTTCCTGAACCTGTATTCCCTGGAACACAGGCGGTAGAGATACATGATTATATACACCTGGAAAATCCTAGAGGGACTAGTACCGAACTTGCACACGAAAATCACTCGCTATGAAAGCAAAAGACTTGGCAGACGATGCAACATCCCCCCAATGAAAAGCAGGGGTGTCACTAGCACGTTAAGAGACCATACAATAAGTGTCAGGGGCCCGAGACTGTTCAACTGCCTCCCAGCATACATAAGGGGGATTACCAACAGACCCCTGGCAGTCTTCAAGCTGGCACTGGACAAGCACCTAAAGTCGGTTCCTGACCAGCCGGGCTGTGGCTCGTACGTTGGTTTGCGTGCAGCTAACAGTAACAGCCTGGTTGATCAGGCTCTGATCCACCAGGAGGCCTGGTCACAGACTGGGCCGCAGGGGCGTTGACCTCCGGAACTCTCTCCAGGTAAACTCCAGGTAAAAATGTCTAGTAATTAGCCTTTTCTTTTATCATTCACTGTATTATACAGCCTTAGCACTGGTGTTGTATTCTTGCACTTGAGAAAGAAATTAAACCAAATTAATACAATATTAGAAAATGTTTCTTCAAAATTCATGGTAGACTGTTGGACTGGTGTCCAAGATGTGGCCGAACACTGCCTAAAACTATTATCTTTTTCCCTCTTCCATTTCTGCCAAGGTAATTGTATACTTTTTACATATTCTTCAATAAGGTCACCATAAAAAGAGTGCACTTGCAATTTAACCCAAATGGGTAAAGTTCTAAAAGTCTTAAGTGTAATAAATATATTGTACTGTAATTGTATATTATATAGTATAAATTACAATCTCTCTGCAGACTGATGGTAAAACTACTGCAGTTAAAGATTAAAAGTGGAGTGGTAGCAGCAGTGGTACTACTAGTGGTGGTGGTGGTGGTAGTAGTAGTAGTACTAGTGGTGATGGTGGTGGTAGTAGTAGTCGTCTTGTATTCAAGAGGGAGTGCTAAAGGTCATACAGTGGCTGGGAAATGGAAGCTAATCAGGTTTATTTCAAGATGTGGATTCTATATACAGTAATTTATTTGTACTTGACAAATTTGTCATTCACAACCTCTCTCATTGTACTTGTAATTGTAGTGATTTACACAAGATGAACTGATACTCAATGTCCTGCATGTTATGTTAGGTCTAGATTAAAATAGTATGTAAGACTTATGATTAATTTGGCCTAAATACTATACATAATTAGTTGCTTTTTTTTTCAAGGCCTATATTTGTATCAGATTATGTATAAAATTACATATATCTGCTGTAACTTAATGGCTCATAAGAAATAAAAAAAAAATATTTTAAATTTAAGAAAGGAAATGGTAGTATCAATTTGTGTTATCAAGAGTCTTTCACCAGCCTCAAAGGTGTTTTCTCTTAAGACCTACAGACTATTCAGGTTGTTGTCTTTGAACAATGATCTTGGTTATAAATATTTAACAGTAGCTTTGCTCTAATTTAGTTTTTGTTATTGTGAAATTATCAGGCTGTGTACATATTAAAGAAGGTTTAAATGTGCTTCTGGCAGGACGTAAAGGAATGTGAAGAAGAAGCCACTTGTAGCCATTACTGTCATGAGCTGAAGGGTTCACATTATTGCTCCTGCATGCCTGGATATGAATTGCGACCTGATGGCAGAACCTGCAAACCTGAAGGTATGCTGTCTGAATCTTAAATAAATAGAGAAATCATAGTCAAACCATAGTATGGGTGGGGATTGAACTCGCAGCAAGTGAGTTGTAAAGCTCCAGGCCAGTGCATAAGCCACTGGGCCAGCTGGCTACAATAAGATTCAACCAACTAGGTACTATATTTATACATCATAGGAAGGTTAGCATGTGCCCCACTGTGACCACACATGCAAAGTTTTTACAGATGAATCTACCACCACCATGGCTGTCACGACCATACCGGCAGGAGTGCGACCCATGCTAACCTTCCTATGATGTATAAATATACCTAGCTGGATGAATCTTATTGCAGCCAGCTGGCCCAGTGGCTTAGGTGCTGGCCTGGAGTTTTAAGACTCGCCACAAGTTCAATCCCCACCCGTACCATGGTTTGTTTGCAATTGTCATTATGATTTCGTAAGTCAAATTATAGTCCTATTGCCATATTCCAAAATTTGTAATAGTTATTTAAAGTGGAATAATATAACTAGGAAATATTAATAATGTTTGGTACTCAGCAGCAGAGAATCCATCCATGGAATTGTACTTTGGCTCTTATAATATTAATGCATATAGGTACTGTGAAATTCTGTTATAATGGAATGGGTTAGGACCAAGTGTGATCGTAGATTTCCATTTTTTTGTGGCGGGGAGAGGAGAAATTAAAAATAGCAATCATAATATGTAAAAAAAAAAAAAGTTGCTGAATCTGTACTTCAATACTTTAAATCTGCTACCAAAGTAATTATTGATGGATGATGTCATGAGCTGTGTTAGCCAAGACCAGCATCTTAGCATCCTCACCACTTGTTAAATGATGATCATCATCCAGGCCTGGGTGTTGGGGTTGATGTTGATGGCTGACATCTCAGATCCTGTAAATGGTTCTAACAAGAGCAATATTTATATGCATATGGTTATGAAATTTATATAAGAGGAAACTTTCTAAATCAGGTATGATATTGTATATGGTACTGTGTTTGTTATACACTTATTTATAAACAGGATTAATAAATCTTTGCATTGTGATTTTAGACTAGATATAGTACATTATAATGCTTGATATAAGCATAGATATTTTAAAAAGTAGGTATTCACTGTGTGTGTTTGATTGCTTTTTAAATTTATAATGTTTGTTAAATACATATATAATCTGAAGCTGGTGAGGAGGTGGTGGTGGTTGTGCAGCCTGGTCTCTTGATGATCTTAAGCCACAATTACCAAATCCTGCACAAGGTGAAGATACCACAATGGATGAACATAGACTCACTAGAGCACAATCCTCTTGGCAATAACTTCCTCTTTACAGACAGTAAGTGGCTTTGGAGTAATCTTTGAAATTATAGGTGTCTCTTATTTAAGTAGTTCCAATCACAACCAAAAAGACTTGGGCTCAAATCCTAGGAAGACAAGATACAAGTTAAATCACCTTACACATTTTGGCTGCCCATGTTCATCTAGCAATAAATAAGTACCTAGAAGTTGGTTCATTATTATGGATTGCATCCTAGGAAAGAAAACTAGACTACTCCAACAATAAATAAGCCACCCTACTTGGCTTTCTTTGATTATACAGCCATACCCCGCTTTATGCTATTTCGGCGTATGTCAAGTTCACCTCTGTGCCACTTTTCTAGAGTAAAATCAGTTCAGCAAATATCATTACATCTGACCTTGTCACTCAACAATGTCACCTACGTCATAATACAGTGGACCCCCGCTTAACGATCACCTCCCAATGCGACCAGTTATGTAAGTGTATTTATGTAAGTGCGTTTGTATGTGTGTGTTTCGGGGTCTGAAATGGACTAATCTACTTCACAATATTCCTTATGGGAACAAATTCGGTCAGTACTGGCACCTGAACATACTTCTGGAATGAAAAAATATCGTTAACTGGGGTTCCACTGTATTTTTGTATTCATTATTATTTAAAAATATTATTAAAATTGTTTAGGGATTGGTACCAAACCTGCACATGAAAATCACTCCCTATGAAAGCAAAAGACTCGGCAGAAGATGCAACATTCCCCCAATGAAAAGCAGGGGTGCAACGAGTACATTGAGAGAAAACACAATGTGTCCAGGGTCCAAGACTGTTCAACTGCCTCCCAGCCTACGTAAGGGGGATTACCAATAGACCCCTGGCTGTTTTTAAGAAGGCACTGGACAGGCACCTAAAGTCAGTACCTGACCAACCGGGCTGTGGTTCATATGTCAGCTTGCATGCAGCCAGTAGTAACAGCCTGGTTGATCAGACCCTGATCCACCGTGAGGCCTGGTCTCAGACAGAGCCGCGGGGGCGTTGACCCTCGAAACCCTCTCCAGGTTATTTATGCTAGTTTTATGGTGTTTGTTGTCATTTAAGGCATTATGTCCAGTTTACTTCAAAACTGGGTTACATCACTGCTCTTGGAACCAATGACGTAGGGCAGGGTATGACTGTACTTGGTTATTAATCCTGTGAGATTAATACTGTAATCCAAAGAAGCCTTCCTTGTTTCTCGTATCCTTCATGTGCTCACTAAACCATATGGATAGTCACCACTATTGTTCTTGCAGTCCAAGTGCTTCCTCATTACCTGGATAAACCACTAATTTTTTTTTTTTTCTCAAGCTGTCAAAGCCAAAACTATAACAAAAACTTAGTTTTAATCTCTTAATAATGTCAAGTAAATTTGGGGTAGCTTGTACAAGCCACATAAA
Organism: Cherax quadricarinatus; assembly: GCF_038502225.1. Taxonomy (NCBI): domain Eukaryota; kingdom Metazoa; phylum Arthropoda; class Malacostraca; order Decapoda; family Parastacidae; genus Cherax; species Cherax quadricarinatus. Next base: position 47,956,717 of record NC_091310.1, on the reverse strand, counting down.
CACCATATTAACCATTTCCCATCAAAGTAGGGCATCTCAAAGAAACACATTTACAGAGCAGTAGTTTAATGAGGCCTTTTGTCTGAGGAACAGGCTCTTCTCTTCCACAGGTGGAATGCCTCGATAAAGTTTGTCTATACAAATTATCTCTTTCCACTTGTCAGCTTTTGCCATTACTCTTCAATCGCATTCATTGGTATTTATTAGCAGTCTTGTCAGAGGTGAATGGACATCACAGTTGAAATGATCCTCTGAACTGCAACATGTCCACCCATCCTTCAAGGTGCAAGCACTGTACTTCCCACTTCCAGAATGCAAGTCCAGCTGTCTTACATGTTATAGGTGACTTAAAACACCTGGAGTAATTGACTGCTTACTCCTCCTTTTGCTTGTAATAACAAAAAAGTAAATTACTTAGTTGGATTACTAGTCGATGCAGTATGGCTGTTAATAACCAATGTCTTAGTACTCTGTGGAAGACTGCCAAAAGTGCCTGCAAAGAGTAGAAAGAATTAAGTCAAAAGTATGAGAGAACGAGCAATTGTGAAAGGAAAAAAATTGATATTATGTTTGAGAAGTTTGTAGTCTAGAATAAAAATGGAATATAAAAAGATAGTACTGTAATGATGTTATGCATTCGAAAGTATGAGCAGTGTAGTGGAGAATGAACATACTCTGAGAGGTGTTCAGTAAATGCTTAGAGAATTCAGTCAAGTGAGAGAATAGTTATCCTTTTCCATTTGTAGTTTTACTATTCATAGTTTATAGGAAGCAAATTTCCAATTGACATCTCAAGCAGTAGATTAATTGCAGTTGAAAACAGTTCCTGCAGGCAGTAGTCAAAAATAAGAGGCACATAATGAGTCCAGGGACTGGTATTGTAAATGTTGTAAGGGATTTTTACTGATGTAACTTTGTCCATAGTCTCCCAGTTCCTGGACCTATTATGTGCCTTGGTCTTCTTTTGACTCCTGTCCATTTGATTGGTATGGAGTGTATAGTAATTCTACCAAATCATTTATTATTCAAAATTTATTACTTGCCTAGCAAATGTATTTTAAAGACTAATGGTAGCACTATAATTGTTTAATATCCAAACTATAAATATAATTGGTTAGAGAAAAACTTCGAACAATGTCTTCTCTATCAATGTCCAACTAAAAAAAATTTTGTGGCAGCATCACAAGGTGTTATAGGAACCATAGATCTGCAGCCTGGAAGTAATAGCATCTTCAATCACAAGATTCTCATAAGCAATAGAAGGAAGCCCCAGGGACTTTCATTTGATCCCACAACACAAAATATTTATTTCTCTGAATCCTTCCCTGGTCAGCAGCCTCTCATCCCACAGGATGGTGCCAAACTTGTGAAGATAGGCGAACAGACAGATTTAAAGACAGTTTATTCATTCATATTAGTAAGTAATTAACTTCATTTTTTCATTAGTACTGTATTAGAAATAAAATTAAGCAAAAAAAATGATAGGTTGATTTTTCCCATATAAATTCTTCATCTGATTGTAAATGTACAGTGGACCCCCGGTTATTGGCTGGTTTGGTTATCGGCGGGTTTTTTGGCGCCCAGTTATCGGCTGGTTTGGTTATCGGCCAACTCGGTTATTCGGCGCCCGGTTATTGGCTGTTCGCTCGGTTATCAGCCATTTTGGACGTGTCCATCCGCCTGCTGGTGCAGCTTGCGCTTCAGTTTGGCTGTCTCTCTCGGTGGCTGAGGAAGCTTCTGCTCATACATCCAAACATTTCGCTTGTTTACCATTGTTTTTAGTGGTTTTTCTTGCAGTGCAACTGTGAAATAAGTAAAGATGGCTCCAAAGAAAGTTCCTAGTAAAGTTCCTGTGGTAAAGAAAGTGAGAAACACCATGGAATTTAAGCGTGAAGTGATAGAAAAGTTTGAGAGTGGTATGAAGGTGATGGAACTTGCCAGGATGTACAGCAAGAATAAATCAACAATTACATCCATCCTGGCAAAGAAAGAAATCAAAGATGCTAATGTTGCAAAAGGAGTAACTTCTCTAACTAAACAAAGGCCACCAATAATGGAAGAGATGGAAAAGTTATTATTGTAGATTAAGGAAAAAGAATTAGTGGGAGATGGTGGTGTGGAGTCTATCATTTGGGAGAAGGCAGAGCAGTTGCATGAGGATCTTGCAAAGAAAATGCCTGGAACAAGTGCTGCAGTTTGTGAATTTAGGGCCAGCAAAGGATGGTTTGATAGATTTAAGAAGCATAGGGGCACACAGTGTTGTAAGGCATGGTGAGGCTGTAAGTTCTGACAAATGTGCAGCTGAAAAGTACGTTCATGAATTCCAGGACTATGTAAAGGCTGAAGGATTCGAACCCCAACAAGTGTTCAATTATGACGAAACGGGCCTGTTTTGGAAGAAAATGCCAAACGGGACCTACATTACCCAGGAGGAAAAGGCACTGCCAGGACACAAGCCTGTGAAAGACAGGCTTACTCTTTTGTTGTGTGGTAATGATAGTGGGGATTTCAAAGTGAAGCCTTTACTCGTGTATCACTCAGAAAATCCCAGCGTGTTCTAGAAAAACAATGTCATGAAGAATAGATTGTGTGTGATGTGGAAAGCTAATCATAAGGCATGGGTCACAAGGCAAATTTTCAAAGAGTGGGTTAATGATGTGTTTGGCCCAAGTGTGAAAAAATACCTCCTGGAAAAGAAATTGCCACTAGAGTGCCTCCTGGTACTGGACAATGCTCGTGCACATCCTCCAGACTTACAAGACCAAGTGTTTAGGGACTTAAGTTTAATCACAGTGAAGTTCTTGCCTCCTAACACCACTCCTCTCCACCAGCCCATGGACCAGCAGGTCATTTCTAACTTCAAAAAACTCTACACACAAGCAGTGTTTCAGAAGTGCTTTGAAGTGACCTCGGACACTTGGTTGACCCTAAGAGATTTCTGGAGGAATCGCTTCACTATCCTCCATTGCATAAGCCTTATGGGTAAGGCTTGGGAGGGAGTGACTTCCAGGACTTTGAACTCTGCTTGGAGAAAACTGGCCAGATTGTGTCCAAGAGAGATTTTATAGAGTTTGAGGCTGACCCTGACCCTGCCAACCCTGTGGACTCTGTTGTGGTACTGGGGAAGTCCCTGGGGTTGGAGGTGAGTGGCGAGGATGTGGAAGAGTTGGTGGAGGACCACAGGGAAGAGCTAACCACTGAAGAGCTGCAAGAGCTTCATCTCGAACAGCAACAGACTGCAGCTGAGGAACTTGCTTCAGAGGAGGAGGAAGAGGGAGTGAAGGTGCCTTCTTCAGAGATTAAAGAGGTGTGTGCAATGTGGACTAGGGTGCAAGCTTTTGTAGAGAAACACCACCCTGACAAAGCTGAAACAAGCTGTATCTGCAACATGCTTAGTGACAAAACCCTGTCCCACTTCAGGGAAATCTTAGAGATGCCAGAAACAGAGCACTCTGGACTGTTATTTTGTGAGACAGGGGTCCAGTGACTCTCAAGCTGGTCATAGTGGCAATAAAAAACAGAGAAGGGAAGTAACCCCAGAGAAGGCTTTGCTACCTAAAGTCTTTATGGAGGGGAATTCCCCTTCCAAACACTAATTCCTCCCTATCTTCCAGAAGCCAGCATTAGCCTTCATTAAAGGTATGTAATACTTGCATAATTGTTAAAAAAAAAAAAATTTTGTGAATATTTTTGTTTGGAATGGATTAATTGTATTACCATTAATTCTTATGGGAAATATTAATTCGGTTATCGGCCGACCTTCTGGAATGAATTATGGCCGATAACTGGGGGTCCACTGCATCCTCACCGAACTTTGTATGGCAAATTAAACTAATTGTAATAGTTAATTTATTAAAATGGCTTTGCATTTGTGTATGAAAATGTAAAGAAATATATTATTTTTTATAATAGAACAGTTGAACTGCCGAGTGTTTTTTGATTAGCATCAAATTTGTTCTTGGTTAATTCTGTAGAAGCAGAGCAGTTGAACTTTGCTTTTTTTTATTGACTAGATTTGTAGTGTTGCAAATGGACTGTGTAGTGTGATCTACAGAGCTTATAATGAGGAGATTCCATCCATTAGTGTGGCCACCAGTGAACGTCTTCTCTTCTTCTGTACCAATTACCTGGGACATGAGGACCGATCAGAGATTTTAGTTACCTTTTTGGATGGTCAGAATAAAAAAGTGCTGTGGACAGGCAAGGTACAGAGCTGCGTTTTTTCCGTTTAATTTTTATTTGCCAAAATTGCATTTACTTTACTAACTGTATATAATTACCTAACTATTATACTAATATGCAGTAATAAATATTTAAATGTACTGCTCCATAACCTGTCAATATAGAATAGTAAGAATTAGAATTAATCTGCCCAAAATTCCTAGGCAAGCTAGTGGCTTTCTTTGTAATTAATATCTTATAAGATGTAAACCACACATTGTAAGCTTTGCAAGGAAATAAAAATTTTCGTTTTCTTTTTCATATTTGTACATAGTTATATTTTTCTATATATACAGTATTTAGTAACACCCGTATAAGTGGTTTACCTTTAGTTATAGTGTATGCTGGGCTTAATGAAGACATTGAAAATATTCATTTCAGTAGTCATATAAGTGTAATAGTTGCACACAAAATTACATATTGTGCTTGATCATAATACAATATAGATGAAATTTGATATACAATATAAGGCTTTTGAAAAAGCCACTAATTATGCAAATGTATTTTGGGCAAATTAGTCATAAAGCTTAGAAACTACTAAATTCTAGACCTAGAATAAAATTTAGTCATTATTGCATGGTAATACATTACAATCATAAGTACAATTGGACAGGTTGCAAATGAAGTGATGAGTGTCAAATAAATTACATTGAAATTAAATCAGCTCAATGACCTGCATATTATGAAGTGATTGAATTAGTGTGTTGAAACTAAAGCATAAGAATTAACACAGACAATGGCTGTAACATTTGTGAGAGGTTTAAAGTTTAATAGGTATTTTTTAACCAAGGCAAGTAAGTACACAGGATTATCACCCTACCTAGGTAAGTAATGCTTGTTGCCAGTTTAGTGGAGGCCATTTGGCTACCCTATATTTTTCACTATCCTCTATTGAGAGACTGAGCCTGCCAGTATCCTCAGGGGTGCAGACATGCTCATCTGCCATGCTGATGGTCTCTTTGTTGAGTGGTTAGGTTGTGACTGGTTCCCTCCAGTTAAGTGATATCTGCAACAACAATTACCATACATGCTTAATGTCAAAAGTCAGCATCAGTTTAATCAGTCATATGAGTAATGTTTTGTGAACCATAACATCAAATTGGTGAAGCCAAGTTAACATTTCCCATATTTTCAGGTTGTACGATGTGGATCAGTGGCAGTTGATGAAGTGAAGGAAAGAGTTTATTGGACAGATATTGCTCTTAACACTATTGAATCAGTCTCTTGGAAAGGAAACAAACACAGAATTGTCCAGGAAAATATGGCAAGTTTATTTAAATATTGTATAGCTTACACTGTAGTGTAAAGCACTCTTCTGGCAAGACAGTGATGGAGTGAATGATGGTGAAAGTTTTTCTTTTTCGGGGCACCCTGCCTTGGTGGGAATCGGCCAGTGTGATAATAAAAAATAATAAAAATATTACATATAATGTATATTTGTGTTCATATTTTAAGGGGTTATTGTCTCAAACCTCAGTTTTGATCTCAACCTATTCATTATTTTCAAAATAATGGCAAATCCATCATTGAAATCCATGAGTATTTTAATTAAATACTATAGAGATCTGAATAGTATGACCAAATACTGGTACAGTAGGAGCTGCATAAGAGAAATGAGTTGGTATCCAAAACACATTTCAGTGATGTAAATTATACTGATTTCACTTGGGATTAATTACAAAAAAATTAAGGAAGATTCCAGGACTTGAAAGGAAACTTTTTGCACTTTATTATATTTTTATTACATTCTCATATTGTCACATAATTTTTATCTTTATTTAATTTTTTAAATAAACATCCATGAATATGGATGAAGAAGAAACACTTTATAAAACTGGGATGCTTGAATGTGCGTGGATGTAGTGCGGATGACAAGAAACAGATGATTGCTGATGTTATGAATGAAAAGAAGTTGGATGTCCTGGCCCTAAGCAAAACAAAGCTGAAGGGGGTAGGGGAGTTTCGGTGGGGGGAAATAAATGGGATTAAATCTGGAGTATCTGAGAGAGTTAGAGCAAAGGAAGGGGTAGCAGTAATGTTGAAGGATCAGTTATGGAAGGAGAAAAGAGAATATGAATGTGTAAATTCAAGAATTATGTGGATTAAAGTAAAGGTTGGATGCGAAAAGTGGGTCATAATAAGCGTGTATGCACCTGGAGAAGAGAGGAATGTAGAGGAGAGAGAGAGATTTTGGGAGATGTTAAGTGAATGTATAGGAGCCTCTGAACCAAGTGAGAGAGTAATTGTGGTAGGGGACCTGAATGCTAAAGTAGGAGAAACTTTTAGAGAGGGTGTGGTAGGTAAGTTTGGGATGCCAGGTGTAAATGATAATGGGAGCCCTTTGATTGAACTTTGTATAGAAAGGGGTTTAGTTATAGGTAATACATATTTTAAGAAAGAGGATAAATAAGTATACAAGATATGATGTAGGGTGAAATGACAGTAGTTTGTTGGATTATGTATTGGTAGATAAAAGACTGTTGAGTAGACTTCAGGATGTACATGTTTATAGAGGGGCCACAGATATATCAGATCACTTTCTAGTTGTAGCTACACTGAGAGTAAAAGGTAGATGGGATACAAGGAGAATAGAAGCATCAGGGAAGAGAGATGTGAAGGTTTATAAACTAAAAGAGGAGGCAGTTAGGGTAAGATATAAACAGCTATTGGAGGATAGATGAGCTAATGAGAGCATAGGCAATGGGGTCGAAGAGGTATGGGGTAGGTTTAAAAATGTAGTGTTAGTGTTCAGCAGAAGTTTGTGGTTACAGGAAAGTGGGTGCGGGAGGGAAGAGGAGCGATTGGTGGAATGATGATGTAAAGAGAGTAGTAAGGGAGAAAAAGTTAGCATATGAGAAGTTTTTACAAAGTAGAAGTGATGCAAGGAGGGAAGAGTATATGGAGAAAAAGAGAGATGTTAAGAGAGTGGTGAAGCAATGTAAAAAGAGAGCAAATGAGAGAGTGGGTGAGATGTTATCAACAAATTTTGATGAAAATAAGAAAAAGATTTGGAGTGAGATTAACAAGTTAAGGAAGCCTAGAGAACAAATGGATTTGTCAGTTAAAAATAGGAGAGGAGAGTTATTAAATGGAGAGTTAGAGGTATTGGGAAGATGGAGGGAATATTTTGAGGAATTGTTAAATGTTGATGAAGATAGGGAAGCTGTGATTTCGTGTATAGGGCAAGGAGGAATAACATATTGTAGGAGTGAGGAAGAGCCAGTTGTGAGTGTGGGGGAAGTTCGTGAGGCAGTAGGTAAAATGAAAGGGGGTAAGGCAGCCGGGATTGATGGGATAAAGATAGAAATGTTAAAAGCAGGTGGGGATATAGTTTTGGAGTGGTTGGTGCAATTATTTAATAAATGCATAGAAGAGGGTAAGGTACCTAGGGATTCGCAGAGAGCATGCATAGTTCCTTTGTATAAAGGCAAAGGGGACAAAAGAGAGTGCAAAAATTATAGGGGGATAAGTCTGTTGAGTATACCTGGTAAAGTGTATGGCAGAGTTATTATAGAAAGAATTAAGAGTAAGACGGAGAATAGGATAGCAGATGAACAAGGAGGCTTTAGGAAAGGTGGGGGGGTGTTTACAGTGAAACATATAAGTGAACAGTATTTAGATAAGGCTAAAGAGGTCTTTGTGGCATTTATGGATTTGGAAAAGGCGTATGACAGGGTGGATAGGGGGGCAATGTGGCAGATGTTGCAGGTGTATGGTGTAGGAGGTAGGTTACTGAAAGCAGTGAAGAGTTTTTATGAGGATAGTGAGGCTCAAGTTAGAGTATGTAGGAAAGAGGGAAATTATTTCCCAGTAAAAATAGGCCTTAGACAAGGATGTGTGATGTCACCGTGGTTGTTTAATATATTTATAGATGGGGTTGTAAGAGAAGTAAATGCGAGGGGTCTTGGCAAGAGGCGTGGAGTTAAAAGATAAAGAATCACACATAAAGTGGGAGTTGTCACAGTTGCTCTTTGCTGATAATACTGCTCTTGGGAGATTCTGAAGAGAAGTTGCAGAGATTGGTGGATGGATTTGGTAGGGTGTGCAAAAGAAGAAAATTAAAAGTGAATACAGGAAAGAGTAAGGTTATGAGGATAACAAAAAGATTAGGTGATGAAAGATTGGATATCAGATTGGAGGGAGAGAGTATGGAGGAGGTGAATGGGTCTATGAAAGATGAGGTGAATCATAGAATCAATGAGGGGAAAAGGGTGAGTGGTGCACTTAGGAGTCTGTGGAGACAAAGAACTTTGTCCTTGGACGCAAAGAGGGGAATGTATGAGAGTATAGTTTTACCAACGCTCTTATATAGGTGTGAAGCATGGGTGATGAATGTTGCAGCGAGGAGAAGGCTGGAGGCAGTGGAGATGTCATGTCTGAAGGCAATGTGTGGTGTGAATATAATGCAGAGAATTCGTAGTTTGGAAGTTAGGAGGAGGTGAGGGATTACCAAAACTGTTGCCCAGAGGGCTGAGGAAGGGTTGTTGAGGTGGTTTGGACATGTAGAGAGAATGGAGCGAAACAGAGTGACTTCAAGAGTGTATCAGTCTGTAGTGGAAGGAAGGCAGGGTAGGGGTTGGCCTAGGAAAGGTTGGAGGGAGGGGGTAAAGGAGGTTTTGTGTGCGAGGGGCTTGGACTTCCAGCAGGCATGCGTGAGCGTGTTTGATAGGAGTGAATGGAGACAAGTGTTTTTTAATACTTGACGTGCTGTTGGAGTGTGAGCAAAGTAACATTTATGAAGGGGTTCAGGGAAACTGGCAGGCCGGACTTGAGTCCTGGAGATGGGAAGTACAGTGCCTGCACTCTGAAGGAGGGGTGTTAATGTTGCAGTTTAAAAACTGTAGTGTAAAGCACCCTTCTGGCAAGACAGTGATGGAGTGAATGATGGTGAAAGTTTTTCTTTTTCGGGCCACCCTGCCTTGGTGGGAATCGGCCAGTGTGATAATAAAAAAAAATGAATGTTGCTATAGTATAATGTGTGATAGCATTTGACAACTTTGCTGATATTCTCTATGATAACCTAATTGTGATTATTACCTGGTTCTTTCTTTCAACGCACCAGCCATATCCCACTGAGGCGGGGTGGCCCAAAAGGAAAAACAAAAGTTTTGCCTTTTAAATTTAGTAATATAGTATACAGGAGAAGGGGTTACTAGCCCCTTGCTCCCGGCATTTTAGTCGCCTCTTATGACACGCATGGCTTATGGAGGAAGAATTCTATTCCACTCCCCCATGGAGTATTACCTGGTTATAGCTGCTGTAAGAGGCAGCTAAAATGCTGGGAGCAAGGGGCTAGTAACCCCTTCTCCTGTATACATTACTAAATTCAAAAAGATAAACTTTAATTTTTCTTTTTAGGCCACCCTGCCTCGGTGGGATATGGCCAGTTCATTGAAAAAAAAAATTACGAAATCAGGGCTATGCTTGTGGTGTCTTATCTTCAGTGTTTAATATTTCATGTAACTCAGTTTTTCAGTGCTTGTAGCACTTAACTACCTATTGGATGACGGAATTCTAAAACTATCTGTGAATAACTTTCTAGTATCCTTCAAGAGGCACTCTCCCCTTGGTTTACAACTGTGGAGTCTTTTTCTTCCTACTTTGCCCCCATACCTCCCCATTTCCTCCACTTTCATGCTCAGTTACTTCACTGGTATGGTGGACAGTGGGGTTTGAGTGCCTAACATAATCCAGTAACAACTTTTCAGCCTTAATAGTGGAGATTTTGATGTAGCTTATCACCTATGATTTAGTATGAATTATAGTACATTAACTGCAACTAGTGGACTAAAAATTGCTTTACTTAAATTGTTGTTATTGTAATGACAGTAAATTAGCTGAGATAGTAGAAAATTGGCATTGATAATATTACATTAAGATAACTGAAAGCTGATAATGATGGCAGCATAGTTAATTTCTTCTGTGTATGAACTGTAAACATGGGACCAAGCACTGATTCTTCTAGATGCCCAACCCCCCTTCTTACCCATATTATTCTAATTTTCCATGAGGACAATTGCTCCCTTATGACTGTTAAATTTCTCCTTTCAAGCTGCAAATCTTAATACAATACAGGAATAAGTTCATTTATTCTTCCAGTGTAATCTTTCATGGGGAATTACTGATTTTTTGTCTTTTAAATTTAAATTTATGCAATTACTCAAAATGTGTGCTTTTGAATAATTTTTGATGTACTCATATTAGCCAAATAGATTTTTATATACATGTATTGTACAGGACTTTGCCGATCAGAATATAAACTCTAAGTTAAAAGGTAAAGTTTTGTTTAATATTACACAATGCTTGCCACTTACCATGTACAGTAGTTGTTTACTTCTTAATGAAATTGCATACTATGTACATCATGCAGAGTGAGTAACTCAGCTCTTCTGTTGCATATTAATAAAACTGATCTCCACCCTCTCTAGCCTTGACACACACATGTCATTTGAGGCTTCTTCTTTCAACACACCGGCCGTATCCCACCAAGGCAGGGTGGCCCAAAAGGAAAAACGAAAGTTTCTCCTTTTACATTTAGTAATATATACAGGAGAAGTGGTTACTAGCCCATTGCTCCCGGCATTTTAGTCGCCTCTTACGACACGCATGGCTTACGGAGGAAGAATTCTGTTCCACTTCCCCATGGAGGATCATTTGAGGCTTATCATGATTATTATATTTACAATCTGAAAACTAAGAAAAGATAAGAACTAATTTCATATTTATGAACTTAAGAATAATACAGTCAGTCACATACTGTGGAGTAGGAGGAATGTAATTTATGCAAGAAAGTGTGTTTTTATCTTGATCCAAACATCCAGATCAAGCATATTATTAAATTTACCTTGCTTATAATTTGAATATAAAAACTACTCAAAATTTTGTTGCAGCTTTTTAACAAGCAGGTACAGTATAAGGTATAATAACAAGATGCTAAATGCCTTGTAATTAATTATATTAGTTTTAGGATTTGCAGTACAGAAATTATATAATATGCACTTAAATTTATTTTATTTAGGTTCACTCACCTATTAGTTTGTCTTTGAGTAATGACTGGGTAATGTGGATTAATCTTGGAGGCAGAGAAATTATCCACTGTGACAAGACAGATGGCAGGTCATGTCAGTCAAAGCCCTTTACCTTGGCTGCCAAGGTCCTGGTTGTTGTTCTTCCAATTATGAATATTGGTAAGTTATTTGCTGTATTAATGCAAGTGTAAATATCACTGTAGTGATATTGATTTTTTTTTAAATTGATCAGTAATTGGTAATGCAGAAATGTTTCATTTCCTTTTCTAAAAGTAAGCATAGTTTTGTCGTATAAAAAGCCAAGACTTGTTATATACAAACAGTAATCATTGTAAGATTTTATAGATCACTTCAAAAGTTAATCAGTTTTAGTTTTCACCCAAGTTCATCTTGGAAATTAATTTGTGGAGCACTTGTGGCTTCATCTGTTCACAAGTAACATGTAGGTAAACTCATTTGTTCCATCTGAAAATAAGCATAAAAATGAGTCCTCTGCAAATTATAATGCATAAACAGTAACTGGTCGTGTTCCAGGGAAGGATGCGTGTTCATCAAGTGTGTGTCAGCAACTTTGTACTTCATACAATAACACAGCCAAGTGCTTATGTCAAGTAAGCTATACTGAATCTACAGATGGAGATGGGAAATGTGTAGAGGTAAGCAGGAAAACTTCAATATAGTAACCATACAGCAAAGTTTGGCTGAAATACACTGGTAATGTATACAGGGCACTTAGTACAAACTCTAACCTAAAACTTTAACATTTTGGTAAGATGCAACAGAATACATGAACACAATACAAGGAACATGTATTTCTGTGCTCTGTGATACATCACGTTTGACTAAACCTGTTTAGAAACTACATGCAAATAAAACGCCCAAAAATATGGAACTCGCTACATGAAAATGCGCATTTAAAATTGTACCATTGTAAATTGTGCTACTTTTTATATTTTGCTACCCCTCTATTGTAAATTGTACTAATTGTAATATTTTTGCTACCTCTCTTTTTGTAATGCATTATTAAAATTTTACCACTCAACCTGTTTAACCCTTTCAGGGTCCAAGGCCCAAATCTGGAGTCACGCACCAGTGTCCAAGAATTTTCAAAAAAAAAATTTATTTTTTCTTATGAAATCGTAGAGAATCTTTTTGTGAAGGTAATAAAACAAAAAGTACGAAATTTGGTGGAAAATTGACGAAATTATGCTCTCGCGAATTTTGATGTGTCAGCGATATTTACGAATCGGCGATTTTGCCGACTTTGACTCCCATTTTAGGCCAATTACATTATTCCAGTCAACCAAATTCTTAGCTATTTCACAAGTTTTTTTTTTTTTTTTTTCCAACAAGTCGGTCGTCTCCCACCGAGGCAGGGTGACCCAAAAAAAAAAGAAAGAAAATCCCCAAAAAGAAAATACTTTCATCATCATTCAACACTTTCACCACACTCACACATTATCACTGCTTTTGCAGAGGTGCTCAGAATACAACAGCTTAGAAGCATATACGTATAGAGATACACAACATATCCCTCCAAACTGCCAATATCCCAAACCCCTCCTTTAAAGTGCAGGCATTGTACTTCCCATTTCCAGGACTCAAGTCCGACTATATGAAAATAACCGGTTTCCCTGAATCCCTTCACTAAATATTACCCTGCTCACACTCCAACAGATCGTCAGGTCCCAAGTATCATTCGTCTCCATTCACTCCTATCTAACACGCTCATGCACGCTTGCTGGAAGTCCAAGCCCCTCACCCACAAAACCTCCTTTACCCCCTCTTTCCAACCCTTTCGAGGACGACCCCTACCCCTCTTTCCTTCCCCTATAGATTTATATGCTTTCCATGTCATTCTACTTTGATCCATTCTCTCTAAATGACCAAACCACCTCAACAACCCCTCTTCTGCCCTCTGACTAATGCTTTTATTAACTCCACACCTTCTCCTAATTTCCACACTCCGAATTTTCTGCATAATATTTACACCACACATTGCCCTTAGACAGGACATCTCCACTGCCTCCAACCGTCTCCTCGCTGCTGCATTTACCACCCAAGCTTCACATCCATATAAGAGTGTTGGTACTACTATACTTTCATACATTCCCTTCTTTGCCTCCATAGATAACGTTTTTTGACTCCACATATACCTCAACGCACCACTCTCCTTTTTTCCCTCATCAATTCTATGATTAACCTCATCCTTCATAAATCCATCCGCCGACACGTCAACTCCTAAGTATCTGAAAACATTCACTTCTTCCATACTCCTCCTCCCCAATTTGATATCCAATTTTTCTTTATCTAAATCATTTGATACCCTCATCACCTTACTCTTTTCTATGTTCACTTTCAACTTCACTAGTATTACTTCTATTCTATCGATTGAGCACAAGAAATCGCCAAGTCAACTGTTTCAACTACAAAATAAAGTGATCGGAAATTGTTAATTTGGCCAATTTAACACAAAGTTCAAAATATTCCAATTTCAAAATAGGGTCCAGAATGAACAAGGTAGGCATTCCTGGCACTAAACTAACATTTCCTCTGTTCATTAGTTATGTTTTGAGGCTTTACAAATAAATTCCATTTTGATTTTTTATTCACATAATGAATTTTTATTCACACAAAAAAATAGAAGATTTACTGTTATGCAATACTGTAATAATTGTATAAATATCATCACCATATTTGTGAATGTATATTAGACCCACCAGCTGGCGTGTATTAGACGTGTGAGGTCGTTTGTTTACTCTTGAATATCGGCAAAAATTTAACATTTCTGCTACTCTGAGCTCAGTTTCAAGCCATTTCCAGTGCTAAAACCAATCAAAATCATCTCTATTTCTGTAATATGTCTTCCATTCTATCAAATGAGACCAAGAAATCGCAAATACAACTATAAAAAACATATGAAAAAACACTGCAAAGTTGCTGTTTTAATCGAAAAATCATGATTTCATTTTTTTTCTCTCAGTATACACAGTGTGCTGCAGGATCTGTTTTATGTGGTGCACGCATACCACATAGATGTATTCTCTCATATCTAGGCCCAAATGTACCACTCACAGTTTATCAGAGTGAGCTGAGCTCATGGCGTAGATCTACAGTTTGGACCCTGAACATAAAGCCGTAGATCTACGGGACGGACCCTGAAAGGGTTAATCTTAAGTAGTATATTAGCATTAGTCTGCCTAAAATGCACGAGAATGCTAGTGGCTTTTTTTGTGCTAGACAATATTTTATTACATCTAAACTACACTATACTACACAAAAAAATAAAGCTGCTTATTGTTTATCTGCCAACAACTTTAATAACATTGTTAAAAAAAAACACGTATTAAATCTTATACGTTTCATCCAGTAAATGCCAGTAAATACTTGTGCAATATTGTCACCACTATAATTCTATTACTCAATAAAATGCACATCATTGATCTAATACAAACTATCTGTAATTGCCTAAAATTATATGCTATGCCTACAGTTAAATAATATACATTTACCTGAAATGCTATGCAAAATAAGTGGCTTTTTTTTTTTTTTTGACATGTACCATTGTATCAAATCATCTTTTTTTACTATAATTGTATCAAAACTTGCATGTAGCTTCTTTGTATGTCCAACAAGAAATTAGATTTTATTTTCTTCTATAGTTTAGAAGAAAAGAATTACTGTACAACAGGATTGGAGAGTAATTTTTTATTTGATATATACTGTACTTCAGTTTCTACTTTTGTAATTTTTTAAAGAAATTCCTTTGATTTTTATGATCAGTATCTTCAGACTAATAAAAACTTCATTATTTTTTCCCATCCCTTATCAAGCCAAACTTTCAGGGTTCCACTTTGTAAAATTAATCCTTGAGACATAAAAAGTTTATTTATCAGAATGATGATAAATAAGTTATGCTGCCTGACAACTTTTCAGGTAACATCTTGTGGCAGTAACTACTGTAAGAGTGGAGGGGAGTGTGAGCCTCACTCCAGTACAGACTTTATCTGCAGGTAGGTACTTTTTCTTAACCTGTCCCTTGGTAAAGATGGTACAGTATATAGACATTAAAGTATATTTCTATTTACAAGTATGTTGCTTTTGGAAGAGGAAGATTCCTTTTATATTGCAGTTGATTTTTTCTTATCCAAGGTATTTCTTCTTTCAACACACCGGCCGTATCCCACCGAGGCAGGGTGGCCCAAAAGGAAAAACAAAAGTTTCTCCTTTTACATTTAGTAATATATACAGGAGAAGGGGTTACTAGCCCCTTGCTCCCGGCATTTTAGTCGCCTCTTGCAACACACATGGCTTACGGAAGAAGAATTCTGTCCCACTTCCCCATGGAGATAAGAGGAAATAAACAAGAACTAGAAAGAAAATAGCAGAAAACCCAGAGGGGTGTGTATATATATGCTTGTACACGTATGTGTAGTGTGACCTAAGTGTAAGTAGAAGCAGCAAGACGTACCTGTAATCTTGCATATTTATGAGACAGACAAAAGACACCAGCAATCCTACTATCATGTAAAACAATTACAGGCTTTCGTTTTACACTCGCTTGGCAAGATGGTAGTACCTCCCTGGGCAGTTGCTGTCTACCAACCTACTACCTTGAATCCAAGGTACATAAATACTATCTAGTACCTTATTTCCCAATTAAACTTTTGGAAACATTTGTATAATTTTCCTCCCTTTACAAAACAAATTTGCAGATCCTATTATTTCTTGAATCAAGAGATAACAGGATTTAGTTCTCGTGCTAGTACGGGAAAGCACTCCTTTCAACAGCGGCAACAACTGAACATCTTACTACACGTAAGAGTAGCAGCTAAAATTGTCTTTTCCCACTCAAACTTGGCTATACTTAGACACTGTAAATGACGACCTTCAAAAAATATCTACTTGGATGACAACCAACAAAGTCACTCAATAGAAACAAAAGCCCTACTTCATATTGTTTGGAAACAGAGCCTTAAATATGCTCCCCCATTACAAGACACACTGAGGATAAATTTCTAGGTCTTCACCTTGACTAATCTTAAATTTCATTCCCACATCCAGCATATTTTAGGTAGTAAGTTGGTAGACAGCAGCCACCCAGGGAGGTACTACCCTCCTGATGAAAGTTAAGACACATGTGCAACATCTGGTTATCTCTGTTGTAGACGTTTTGCCAACCAGTGGCTTCATCAATACAGATTCTAGGACATAACTAGAAGACAGTAGAACTATATACTACCGTCCTGCCAAGTGAGTGTAAAACAGAAGCATGTAATAGCTTTACATGATGGTAGGATTGCTGGTGTCTTTTTTTCTGTCTCATAAGCATGCAAGATTTCAGGTATGTCTTGCTACTTCCACTTACACTTTGGTCACACTACACTTGGATGTACAAGCATATATATACACACCCCTCTGGGTTTTCTTTTATGTATTTTCTTACTAGTTCTTGTTCTTGTTTATTTCCTCTTATCTCCATGGGGAAGTGGGACAGAATTCTTCCTCCGTAAGCCATGCGTGTCGTAAGAGGTGACTAAAATGCTGGGAGCAAGGGACTAGTAACCCCTTCTCCTGTAAACATTACTAAAGTTAACCCTTGTGAGGGCAGGTTACGAGAAATTAGAATTTCGAACTTAACTCCCTAGAGTGGATAGAGTATCTCAATATAAGTTGAATGAGCCCATTTAAATGGAATTCTGGTGGTTATTTTTCGAGCAGTTGCTAATCTGTGAAGATAGTTTAGTTTAATATCTTTATTATGCACCCATACCCATCCTGTGGGCAGTAGTCAAAAGATTACAGAGGTACATAATGGGTCCAGGGGCTGGACCCCAAAATTATGATAGCTGAACTAGTTAAAAAGGTAATGAACTTGGGTAGATCTGGTCACAATCGTGGCAAGTTACAAAGGTAATGAATCAGCCTCACTCCTATACATGGTTAGTCATGAACAAATTACAAAGTAATGAGCCAGATACGTCCACACCTGGTCACAATTGTAATGAGTTATAAATACAAATATTAAGTGGGTCATACACCCACATGAGGGCGCACTGCACACGAGCGTACAAATATATGCACACACACACACACACACACACACACACACACACACACACACACACACACACACACACACACACACACACACACACACACACACACACACACACACACACACACACACACACACACACACACAGACTGGATCTTGTGTTCACCCTGAGCAGTTCAGACATTGAGGACATCACTTACGAGAGGCCCCTTGGAGCTAGCGATCACGTGGTTCTGAGTTTTGATTATATAGTAGTTAAAAGTGGAGAAGATAACAGGAACTGAAGGGGACAGGCCAAACTATAAAAGGGGGGACTACACAGGTATGAGAAACTTCCTGCAGGAGGTTCGGTGGGACAGAGAAATGGTAGGAAAATCAGTAAACGAGATGATGGAATATGTGGCAACAAAGTGCAAGGAGGCAGAGGAAAGGTTTGTTCCCAAGGGAAACAGAAATAATACGAAGACCAAAACGAGTCCTTGGTTTACCCCGAAGGTGTAGGGAGGCAAAAACTAAGTGCAACAGAGAATGGAAAAGGTACAGGAGGCATAGGACCCAGGAAAACAAGGAGATTAGTAGAAGAGCCAGAAACGAGTATGCACAGATAAGGAGGGAGGCCCAGCGACAGTATGAAAACGACATAGCATCGAAAGTCAAATCTGACCCGAAACTGCTGTATAGCCACATTAGGAGGAAGACAACAGTCAAGGACCAGGTGATAAGGCTGAGGAAAGAAGGTGGAGAACTCACAAGAAACGATCAAGAGGTATGTGAGGAGCTCAACACAAGATTTAAGGAAGTATTTACAGTAGAGACAGGAAGGACTCTGAGGGGGACAGACCAGATGGGGACACCAGCAAGGAATACACCAACAAGTGTTGGACGACATACATGCAGATGAGGAGGAGGTGAAGAAACTGCTAAGGGACATCGATACCTCAAACGCAATGGGACCGGACAACATCTCCCCGTGGGTCCTTAGAGAGGGAGCAGATATGTTGTGCGTGCCACTTACCACAATCTTCAACACGTCCCTGGAAACTGGGCAACTACCTGAGGTATGGAAGACAGCAAATGTAGTTCCCATTTTTAAAAAAGGAGACAGAAAAGAGGCACTAAACTATAGACCTGTGTCATTGACATGTATAGTATGCAAAATTATGGAGAAGAATATCAGGAGGAGAGTGGTGGAGCACCTGGAACGGAACAAGAGTATAAATGCCAACCAGCACGGATTCACGGAAGGCAAATCCTGTGTCACAAACCTTCTGGAGTTTTATGATAAAATAACAGAAGTAAGACACGAGAGAGAGGGGTGGGTTGATTGCATCTTCTTGGACTGCAAGAAGGCCTTTGACACAGTTCCTCACAAGAGATTAGTGCAGAAGCTAGAGCATCAGGCGCATATAACAGGAAGGGCACTGCAATGGATCAGAGAATACCTGACAGGGAGGCAACAACGAGTCATGGTACGTAATGATGTATCACAGTGGGCACCTGTGACGAGCAGGGTCCCACAGGGGTCGGTCCTAGGACCAGTGCTATTTTTGGTATATATGAACGACATGATGGAAGGGTTAGACTCAGAAGTGTCCCTGTTTGCAGATGATGATAAGTTAATGAGGAGAATTAAATCTGATGAGGACCAGGCAGGACTTCAAAGAGACCTGGACAGACTTGACACCTGGTCCAGCAAATGGCTTCTCGAATTTAATCCTGCCAAATGCAAAGTCATGAAGATAGGGGAAGGGCACAGAAGACCACAGGCAGAGTATAGGCTAGGTGGCCAAAGACTGCAAACCTCACTCAAGGAGAAAGATCTTGGGGTGAGTATAACACCGAGCATGTCTCCGGAAGCACACATCAATCAGATAACTGCTGCAGCATATGGGCGCCTGGCAAACCTGAGAACAGCATTCCGATACCTTAGTGAGGAATCGTTCAAGACACTGTACACCGTGTATGTCAGGCCCATACTGGAGTATGCAGCACCTGTTTGGAACCCGCACTTGATAAAGCACGTCAAGAAACTAAAAGTACAAAGGTTTGCCACAAGGTTAGTTCCAGAGCTAAGGGGAATGTCCTATGAAGAAAGATTAAGGGAAATCGGCCTGACGACACTGGAGGACAGGAGGGTCGGGGGAGACACGATAACGACATATAAAATACTGCGTGGAATGGACAAGGTGGACAAAGACAGGATGTTCCAAGGAGGGGACACAGAAACAAGAGGCCACAAATGAGGCAGAGAGATGTTAGGAAGTATTTCTTCAGTCATAGAGTTGTAAGGCATTGGAATAGCCTAGAAAATGACGTAGTGGAGGCAGGAACCATACACAGTTTTAAGACGAGGTTTGATAAAGTTCATGGAGCGGGGAGAGAGAGGGCCCAGTAGCAACCGGTGAAGAGGCAGGGCCAGGAGCTAAGACTCGACCCCTGCAACCACAAATAGGCGAGTACAAATAGGCGAGTACACGCATGTGCGCGCTAGAGAGTATAAATGTGAATGTTGCAAACTTGCAATTGTTAATAAAACACCCAGTAACTATTTTTTAAATTTATTATACAAACGGGCAGTATCAAAAACATAAATGGAACTTGTATCAAAACATTTTGTAAGTATTAGAAAAATATAAAAATGAAACACATAGCAACATGGACATATTGGAAAGGGATAAAACTTTCAAGTCCTATATTCCTGAGTTTCCTGAGGAAGAGCAATCCTTCTATATTACTAATTGCTAGAATGAAAGTCTATGAAGCAATTTTTATCGTTTATGCATAATTTATTTTGCATACAGAACAGTAGGATGAGGATGTAACAAAAATTCTTTCTTCTGCAATACTTGCAACTAAGCAGCTTGCCAGTAATTTCTGCTTTTTGGCTGGCCTTTCTTCCTCCTCATCATCACTTGACACCTCTGCATCTGTATTCATCACTATCAAGCAATTCTGGGTCATCTACCTCTGGTTCTGAGTCACTGTCCTCTAAAATGCAGAGATATTTTGACCTGGTGTTGGAGGGCTCCCCATAAAACAATTTCTCATTGATCTGGAAGGACAATAAAAACATTCTGTATACATCCAGACCACTACAGAATTTATATATGCAATAGAAATTTTGTTTTTAAATATTTATTTTATTGAAACTGGACTATGGAAAAAAAAGGGCAGAGGCGAGTATAGGCACTCCTTTTTTTGTTGCACTTTTTTCAACTGCATGCTACACTCACATTATGCTTCACACGAACTTTATATATATATCAAAATATGCCTACACTATTCATGTACACACTAAACACAACAATCAGTACTTACCGACAGTGTAGAGGGTAAAATTCAAGAGTATATTAGTGTCACTAGATGGAAAAAACCCACTCTGGGCGATGCCAAGCCACATGTGTTTACATTTTGCTCTCTCAACCAATGGGAAGCCAGCAAACGCCATCACCACTTAGGTGAAGCAACTCAGGGAAGGCTTGTGATTGGTCAGAATTAAAGAATGGGAATCCAGATGCACGGCACGAGCAGGATGACACGCGCAAAGATGCACATGTTCACGGGCACGTGAACTTGCCCTTGTGCCGTTAAGGGTTAAAAAGAGAAAAATGCAAAAATGCAATTCACATACAAAGGGCCCAAAGATTTGGCATTCATTACCTGAACCAGGAAAAGATTCCCTGACTGCATACAAATTTAGGACTATGATTAAAATTCATCTCATCTCTCAATACTAACAAAACCAACCAAACCATGTATCCACTTTGAAGCAACTCTCCCAAATATTATATGACCTCTAGTCTATTAAAACATCTGTTCATCCTTAAAAAGTACTGTTTGAAATTTTTGTAATTGTTATTCATTATGTGCAGCTTCAAGATTATTTTTATAAACCTCCAACTTTGACTACCTTGCATTAATATTAAGATAAAATAATGATTAATTAAAAAAGCTAACCACTCTTATCCTGTCTAGACCTTAGTAGTTTTTAAGTATTAGGATCAGTCTGCCCATAATGCCCCAGCATGATAGTGGCTTTCTTTGTACTTGACAAATCAAAATTGTAATTAATCAACTGCCCTTACTGCCTTTACAAAGAAATAAAATCTTTATCTTTTAAGCCATTTTTCTCCTTGAAGCAGATATCTGACCTCTGATTATTATCATTATCAGGTGCAATGTGGGTGTGATGGGTGAGCAGTGTGAGGGTGAAGCAGAGGTAGTTGGTGCCACCAACAACCTCCTTGTTCTCAGCCTTGTTCTGCTCGTCATTGTCTTGGCTGCCATTGGTTTCTTTTGGTATAGGAGAAATGTTCGTATGTTTTGCAAAGGAAAAAGTGAAAGGTAATTTTTCATTACTAAACAGACTTGCTTAATTTTGTTGATTTTGTTTGGAAATCTTTGAATAAATGTAAGATGGAATTATTTTTTAACCAATGTTAAATTTTCCTTTTGGTTGGGGTAATTAGTGTAGAATAAACTAAAGATGTTTAATGCATATATTCTACTGTTAGCTATTATACATTTTCTCTAATAAAAAAATTGTATTTCTGATTATTTTAATTATTATAGGAAAATGTGATGCCACATTAGAGGATACAGTATACAGTACTTGTTTTTCTTTTTCCAGTCATAATCTAGATTTCCAATCTGCAAACCTCACATATGGTTTAGGAAGTGATAGTGCAGGAAATGTTAGTCCTGCCCAAAGTAGTAAGTTAGTTTGTGGTAGATGCTCTTCACACCATGTGCTCTTCAACCTACAAGAAACAAACTTTGGGAACTCTAACTATGAGTTGGAAGACAACCAGGTACAGTATGTGTGCAGACTTTGTACTGCTGCTACTACTACTACTACTTTGTATCAACAAACCTGTCATATCCCACCTCATGTGCTTAGTTTTGTCCTTAATCTATCACTAATTATAATTTTTTTTATAGACTTATTAAATCCCTCCAGTATTTTAAAAACTATGTATTCTTATTCCTAGGTAGTAGGTTGGTAGACAGCAACCGCCCAGGGAGGTACTACCGTCCTGCCAAGCGAGTGTAAAATGAAAACCTGTAATTGTTGTACATGATGGTAGGATTGCTGGTGTCCATTTTTCTGTCTCATAAACATGCAAGGTTTTAGGTATGTCTTGCTACTTCTACTTACACTTAAGTCACACTACACATACATGTCTTTCTTTCAACACACCGGCTGTATCCCACTGAGGCAGGGTGGCCCAAAAGAAAAAACGAAAGTTTCTCCTTTTACATTTAGTAATATATACAGAAGAGGTTACTAGCCCCTTGCTTCCACCATTTTAGTCTCCTCTTATAACACACATGGCTTACGGAGGAAGAATTCTGTTCCACTTCCCCATGGAGATAAGAGGAAATAAACAAGAATAAGAACTAGAAAGAAAATAGAAGAAAACCCAGAGGGGTGTGTATATATGTGCTTGTACATGTATGTGTAGTGTGACCTACGTGTAAGTAGAAGTAGCAAGACATACCTGAAATCTTTCATGTTCATGAGGCAGAAAAAAGGACACCAGCAATCCTACCATCATGTAAAACAATTACAGGCTTTCGTTTTACACTCGCTTGGCAGGACGGTAGTACCTCCCTGTGCGGTTGCTGTCTACCAACCTACTACCTACAACACATACATGTACAAACATATATATACACACCCCTCTGGGTTTTCTTCTATTTTCTTTCTAGTTCTTGTTGTTATTTCCTCTTACCTCCATGGGGAAGTGGAACAGAATTCTTCCTCCGTAAGCCATGCGTGTTGTAAGAGGCGACTAAAATGCCGGGAGCAAGGGGCTAGTAACCTCTTCTCCTGTATGTATTACTAAATGTTAAATGCAAAACTTTCGTTTTTCCTTTTGGGCCACCCCGCCTCGGTGGGATATGGCCGGTGTGTTGAAAGAAAGAAGTATTCTTATTCTCATATACTTGTAATCATGATTTAGTTTTAAGGTGGCCTGAAATGTTTTGCATAATAAGGGGCTTTCCTGCACATGTACATGTCAATCACCTTAATTGTATAATATACTGAAATAGTTTGTGTTCGTTTAAAGAGACCGTAAATGTTATGACAGTTTACAAGCTATCCCCATGAAAATCTAGATAGTGGCTGATAAGGCACTGTACTTCCTACCTCCAAAACTCAAGTCCAGCTAACCAGTTTCCTTCAATCCTTTCAAAAAAGTTACTGATCACACTCCAGCAACACATCCATTAAAAACCACTTGTTTCCATTCATTCACACAAGCCTGCTGGATGCTCAAGCCCCTAAAACTTTGTCAAAGGTTCCTATACACCATCTGTCTGTGCATAAGTGTTTACAATAAAGTGAACAGAATCCTTGGCTTCATATCAAGAAGCTTAAATAATAGAAGTCCTCAGGTTGTTCTTCAACTCTATATATCTTTGGTTAGGCCTCATTTACATTATGCTGCACAGTTCTTGTCACTGAATTACAGAATGGATATAAATGCACTGGAAAATATACAAAGGAGGATGACAAAGTCGATCCTGTGTGTCAGAAATCTTCCCTATGAGGACAGACTGAGGGCCCTGAATCTGAACTCTCTAGACAGACGTAGAATTTGGAGGGATATGATTGAGGTGTATAAATGGAAAACGGGAATAAATAAAGGGGACGTAAATAGCATGCTAAAAATATCTAGCCAAGACAGGACTTGCAGCAATAGTTTTAAGTTGGAAAAATTCAGATTCAGGAAGAATATAGGGAAACATTGGTTTGGTAATAGAGCTGTGGATGAGTGGAACAAACTCCTGAGTACCATCATAGAAGCTAAAATGTTGCGTAGTTTAAAAAATAGGTTAGATATATGCTTAAGTGGGTGTGGGTGGGTGAGTTGGACCTGGCTAGCTTGTGCTAGTAGGTCTGATGATGTGCTCCTTAAGTGGATGTGACCTAGACCTGACTAGGATGGTTCAGTGGCATAAGCCAGTAGGCAACTTGGACCTGCCTTGCATGGGCCAGTAGGCCTGCTGCAGTGTTCCTTATGTTCTTATGACTCAGTTCATAAGTAAAAATAATAAAATATTAACACAGGGTTGGTAATGTAAAGTAAAACAATAAATGTGATTATTATTGTCCTTAAGTATGAGAATTTTCAAACCAAATAAAAAATTAAAATCATCATGAATACTCCTCAACATATTAAAATTCTTAAGTGTAAACTTAATTTCTGTAAAGTTTTGCTATATTAATGATGTATGTAATGTATTGAGAGAAAAATTCATAGGTAGAAGAGAAGTTTTAGAATAAAACAATAATGTAGAGTGAATATTGAGTGAATGTACATTTTAATTACACTGCATTGTACAGTAATCTCTCTAATGCTCAAAAAATCTTTACTGTATATATTTCAGGAAGACAATAACTTGGCTTCAGCTGTAGTTGTTTCAGCATGCTCAGCTAGTGTTATTGGTACCATAAGCACACCAGATCAACTTGACCTAAACTGTGTTTCATTACCAGTGTAAGTATTATTTCATGCCTATTAGTTTTTTGTACAGTACACTTGTATCTCATATTTAATGTAAATGGAAATTAAATCAGGTAAAAACACATGTATGGCATACTACAAAGATATTCTTTAAATTTAAAAATGTTTAATGGAAAAGTTTAATAGCCATTTTTTCATTGGTGTTCATAGTATTTATATAGGTGCTTCACAAAACTTGATCAAAGGAACATTTTAGGGCTTTCAGTTGGAAAGAAAGTGTCAAGGTTTTACATGATCGGGTTTGATCATTCAGCATACATGGGTGAGCATGTTTGTGAAGTAGTGGTTTTTTAGGGGGAGAGGGGCAGATTTAATGTTCTGTTGGAGTGTAAATAAGGCAACATTCATGAAGGGATTTAAGAAAACTGGTTAGTTGCACTTTCGTTCTTGAGGTGGGAAGTATAGTGCTTGCACTCTGAAAGAAGGTCAGGGATCTTGCAGGTTGGATGGTCATTTAAATTGTGATGTTCACACTTCTGGCAAGACAGCTGTTAAATGAATAATGGCAGTTTCCTTTCTTTGGGTCAACCTACATGAGTATGAAGTTCCTGATGCTACAAAAAAAATGTATGCAGTGTGCCATAGTTGACCCCCCTACAGGTTTTAATGTTAATTGAATTTTGAAGCCAGACTTTTGTTAAGTTGTTTTTTCTGTTTTATTAATTTCAACTGATCTTGCAGGTCCCATGTTTTAACACCACTCTCAAATGGCAAAGAGAATGAAGGCAACTCAAGGGTCATTCCCATGAACACAGCTTCTAGGAAAGGACCAAATTTTGTGTAACGACTGCATTCTGTACCTCTGAAAGTACATTTACTATTATCAACATTCTGTGTAAAGCCCAAATTGATGTGAAAAGTTAGGTTGTTTCTACATTTCTGTATTGTATAATTACAATTATTGTCTTATACTTTAGGTACATTTGATAATCCTTCAGTTTGTTTGGAACACTTCAATTATAGCTACAGTATCCCTTTATCTTGTTTAATTAATATGCATATTTCCCTGTAACTAAAAAAAATAATTAGATGAGCATGTACATTATAATTCTTGTCCTTCATCCTGAGGTTTATTTGCTTTACTGCATTTCCAAATACATATAGTACTGTAGGTACTACACATTATTGTGTTAATTGTAATCCAAGTGGAGAATTTTGTAACATCAATAATCAGTTGACCATGTCTGATACAGGTGCAACACCGATTTTTCTGAGCCCTTCATTCCCAGGCTTTGCCGGTATATTAATTTTTCCAGACCAGTAGAAATCGTATAAAAATGACTAAACAGTCAGCTGATCCACCATGGTCAGTTGGAAATCTAAAGATTAGCTTACATGAAACAGGTTTGTTTATTACTGTACTTGCGAAGAATGTTGCAGTACTACCATTCCTAAAGTGATAAATTTTAGAATTTTAATTTAACTGTAGAATAATCACAAAGGTTAGTATTTGAGGGTTGTTAGGATTCTGTCTCATAGGTGATTAAAAATTTTTTATTTCAGCATGATACAATGCTTGTACAGAGGTGGGTGACATTTACGTTTGCATGCAGAAAGCCCTTTAGTATGCAGAGCATTTCAAGAAAATTTAAGCCTATCTTAAGACTAGAGCAATAATTAATTGAGTGCTTATACTATATATGATCTTTAAGTTGTAACAAAAAATATAGGACTTATAGTGAACGTGACTCATGAAATCGTAATGACACAATTGCAAACAGACCATGCCACGGGTTCAAACCCCACCTGTGGTATGGTTTATAATGAACACTTTTATCGTTTTTTTTTTTTAAGGATTACAGGTTGGCTTATATGATGGTTTCATAATGGATCTGTGATGTTACAGGGAGAAAATCTGGGGTACTTTAAAGTGACAAGATTTTCAGATGAAGGTCTACTGCAGTGACACTTTCTTCTTGATTATCTTCTTAAATATTTCATCCAAGCGAAGTACTTTAATGTGTTGCACCAAATAAAAATTTATTAGCTATTCTGTCGCAAAGGATTCTATTCCTGCCCTTTGATTAATTCACCTAACAACTTGATTAATTCGTCATTAGCGTATTTTGTATATTTAGTAAGTTAATACTCTAGAACCTTGAAATGAATGGGATGTAGCAGTAGAAGGCCATACTGGGTTCCACTCCAGTCAGCTAAGAACAGGAAACTGAGGCTACAGTGGGCACAGGCTCACCAAAATTGGAAGATTGGAAAAATGCCACCTGGTCTGATGAATCGTAATTTCTGCTGTGACATGCAGATGGTAGGGTTTGAATTTGGCTTAAATCTTTGGGACATGGTGGAATGGAAGATTTGCAGCATGAATGTGCAGGCAACAAATCTGCAGCAACTGCATGATGGTATTATGTCAACATGGAACATAAGCTTAATTGGTGCAGTGAAGTGTGTTTAAAGATGTGTGCTAGTTCTCATGGTAGACAAGCTAGTTTCAGAGGCTCCTCTCTCTCTTCCTCCTCTTACTTCTACAATATCCTTCTCATTTTCTTTGCTTCTTTGCTACTCTTCTCTACAATTCTTCCTTTTTGTTAGTCCCTCTCTCTGCTATTATTTCTCTCCTTTTTCGTCTACACTATTCATGCTTTCCTTTTTTCTTCAGTGCTATTCCTCTCTCTTTAAGCTATTCTTCCTCTCCTCTTCTAAGCAGTGTTTTATCTCATTTTCTGTGCAATTCTTCCTTCTTCCTTTACATCTAAGCTGTTCTTTCAGTGTTGAAACTTAATCAAATAGGATGAGTCAAGTCTTTAATGTAACAATGTTATGCTTGCTATGTAGCTTTGTTGACTACATTGAGCATCACACAAATGTTATAGTGGAAAGAACACTGGATATAGAAACTCGGTAACTCTGTAGGGATTTATTGAGGGCGGAAATATTGAGACCGCCAACTGCATCCTACCCTCGGGTGTGTGTTAGTCAAACTGAGGTACCAGGAGGGTATGAGGGGAAAGCTGTCTCGAGGGAAGGAGCTGTCCCCAGGGTACGTGGGAAAGAGCTGTCCCCAGGGTACGTGGGAAGGAGCTGTCCCGAGGGTATGAGGGAGGGAACTGTCCCAAGGGTATGAGGGAAGGAGTTGCCCCCTGCATGTGCATGCATGTGCAGTCAGGACTAATGACATCAGATGGGTCAAGAGTCAAGTGACTCATAAACTAATCGACTGCCCTTACTGATTAATAATCACTACTGCTGACAGCTCGGTTTGTGCTATTTGCATGATGTCCTTGTCATTCAGGAAGCTAGCTTAATACATACAGAAATCACTCCCTATGAAAGTACAAGACTGGACAGGCAGTGCAAAATACCCCCTGTGAAAAGTAGGGGTGCCATTGGTACACTAAGAGAAAACATCCTAAGTGCCCAGGGCCCAAGACTGTTCAACAGCCTCCCACCATGCATAGGGTGAATTACTAATAGGCCCCTGGTTGCCTTCAAGAGGGAGCTGGACGGATACTTAGCACTGAATCAGCCAGGCTGCGGTTCGTATATTGGACTACGTGCGGCCAGCAGTAACAGCCTGATTGATCAGGCTCTGATCCACCAGGAGGCCTGGTCGTGGACCGGGCCACAGGGGCATTGATCCCCAGAATACCCTCCAGGTAATATAAATGGACTGGCAGACTCAAGAGAAGATTAATGTCAAGCCATGATTCTATATAGTGCAAAAGAATGTTGTACCAGAAAATATATCATGCTCATGAATCATAGGTCTTTAATTGTGGCAGATCACAGTGGTTTGTAGTGGATCAATCACTATTCAGGTTGTCCACGGGTTCTGGAGTAAATTATTTACAAAAAGAATAGGACTTAATCGAGAAGGATAACCTGGTGTGCCACAGGCTACTACTGCTCAGGTCCAGAACTTGTAGAAGACTTGAATAATCAATGTACAATAGAAGTTGACAGTCCCACAAAGCAACACTTGAACACAAAGCATCTTAATTAAACTACAAGGATTATTATTATAATTATGGGTGAGTGCTAAACCCATAGGATTATACAGCGCATGTGGGAGGTGGTGAAAGGTATTCAGGCTCAATTCAGGGAACCGGAGTACAGATTCAATTTCCTAGATCAAGAGCCCCTCGCCAACGTCAAGGAACCTCCCTTGAGGGGAAAATACAACGAACACAAAAAATGAAGCGACAAAACTACCCTTAACAGTCTTATATAATAGTTACTTTTTCAAAATCTCTGCAAGATTTGGCAGACGATGCAACATCAACCCAGTAAAAAGCAGGGGCGTCACGAGTACACTAAGAAAGATGCAATAAATGTCAGGGGCCCAGGGCTGTTCGTCTGCCTCTCAGCATACATAAGGGGGGATTACCAATAGACTGGGTCACAGGGGCATTGACCCCCGAAACCCTCTCCAGGTATACTCCAGATATGAGGTGATTTTGTAGATGGAGCATACAAGCAGTGTTAGTGTCATCGATTCTACATAAATATTTGCATTCTTGGAGGCATGTCCATAAATCATGGCCCTTCCAGGTAGTTTCTTTGATGCTGGTGAGGGGCTCTTGATCGAGGGAATTGGATCTGTGCTCAAGCTCCCAGAATTAAACCTGAATACCTTCCATATCCCTCACAGGAGCTGTATAATCCTACGGGTTTAGCGCTTCCCCCCTTGATTATAACAACAACAATAATAATAATGTAAATCATGGGCTGTTTCACCAACTTTGTATTTTTTCAGTCTTCCACATGGGTACCATGACCAAGATATTCACATTCTGCAGCCAAGTGATATGGTGGAATAATGACATTAAAACAGAAATCTAGGATGGCTGTAATATTCCCA
Source organism: Cherax quadricarinatus (assembly GCF_038502225.1). Taxonomy (NCBI): domain Eukaryota; kingdom Metazoa; phylum Arthropoda; class Malacostraca; order Decapoda; family Parastacidae; genus Cherax; species Cherax quadricarinatus. The sequence continues at coordinate 47,927,056 of NC_091310.1, read as the reverse complement.
CAAAGTACACCCTTGGCCAACATACATCTTGAACAAGGAGAAAGGGACCGTTGTATCACTTGGCTTTGATATGCGGATGACTTCTTGGTCATAGTACCTAGACAGTTAAATCTCGATATCAAGATGAACACTGTGGAACCTTCCATCCAGTTCACCTGGAAGAGAAGGATGATTCATCGCCTTTTCTAAACGTGATGCTAAATGAAGATGGCCTTTCCCCAAAATAAAGTTGGAGAAAACCCACAAACAAACAGTACTTTAACTGTATAATTCACACCATGATCTCAAAACCACGAGAGCAGTAATAATCGGTTTCTTGGCCTGATCAAGGACTGGGCTGTGGGGGCACTGACCCCCCCAGAACACCCTCCAGGTAGGAAGGTAGTTCTCAGGATGTGTAGTGAATATCTACAAGCACCAGCACTGTGACCCTTATGGGTTTAGCTCTTGGTTTTAACTGTTACAATAAAATTAATACAAGCAGTACATATGTACAATGTGTGTATGGTCCATCTAACCTACATTCTCACTTCATGATGTGTAGGAAAGCACAACTCTCGTATGAGAACATTTCAATCGAAGGTGCTTCGAAGAACCCACCATCCATTTCACAAACTATTAATACAATATTAATAATATTTCTACAAGGGATATAGTTTTGGAGTGGTTGGTGCAATTATTTAATAAATGTATGGAAGAGGGCAAGGTACCTAGGGATTGGCAGAGAGCATGCATAGTTCCTTTGTATAAAGGCAAAGGGGACAAAAGAGTGCAAAAATTATAGGGGGATAAGTCTGTTGAGTATACCTGGTAAAGTGTATGGTAGAGTTATTATTGAAAGAATTATGAGTAAGATGGAGAATAGGATAGCAGATGAACAAGGAGGCTTTAGGAAAGGTAGGGGGTGTGTGGACCAGGTGTTTACAGTGAAACATATAAGTGAACAGTATTTAGATAAGGCTAAAGAGGTCTTTGTGGCATTTATGGATTTGGAAAAGGCGTATGACAGGGTGGATAGGGGGGCAATGTGGCAGATGTTGCAGGTGTATGGTGTAGGAGGTAGGTTACTGAAAGCAGTGAAGAGTTTTTACGAGGATAGTGAGGCTCAAGTTAGAGTATGTAGGAAAGAGGGAAATTATTTCCCAGTAAAAGTAGGCCTTAGACAAGGATGTGTGATGTCACTGTGGTTGTTTAATATATTTATAGATGGGGTTGTAAGAGAAGTAAATGCGAGGGTCTTGGCAAGAGGCGTGGAGTTAAAAGATAAAGAATCACACATAAAGTGGGAGTTGTCACAGTTGCTCTTTGCTGATGACACCGTGCTCTTGGGAGATTCTGAAGAGAAGTTGCAGAGATTGGTGGATGAATTTGGTAGGGTGTGCAAAAGAAGAAAATTAAAAGTGAATACTGGAAAGAGTAAGGTTATGAGGATAAAAAGATTAGGTGATGAAAGATTGGATATCAGATTGGAGGGAGAGAGTATGGAGGAGGTGAATGTATTCAGATATTTGGGAGTGGACGTGTCAGTGGATGGGTCTATGAAAGATGAGATGAATCATAGAATTGATGAGGGGAAAAGAGCGAGTGGTGCACTTAGGAGTCTGTGGAGACAAAGAACTTTGTCCTTGGAGGCAAAGAGGGGAATGTATGAGAGTATAGTTTTACCAACGCTCTTATATGGGTGTGAAGCATGGGTGATGAATGTTGCAGCGAGGAGAAGGCTGGAGGCAGTGGAGATTTCATGTCTGAGGGCAATGTGTGGTGTGAATATAATGCAGAGAATTCGTAGTCTGGAAGTTAGGAGGTGCGAGATTACCAAAACTGTTGTCCAGAGGGCTGAGGAAGGGTTGTTGAGGTGGTTCGGACATGTAGAGAGAATGGAGCGAAAGAGTGACTTCAAGAGTGTACGAGTCTGTAGTGGAAGGAAGGCGGGGTAGGGGTCGGCCTAGGAAAGGTTGGAGCCAGGGGGTAAAGGAGGTTTTGTGTGCGAGGGGCTTGGACTTCCAGCAGGCATGCGTGAGCGTGTTTGATAGGAGTGAATGGAGACAAATGGTTTTTAATACTTGACGTGCTGTTGGAGTGTGAGCAAAGTAACATTTATGAAGGGGTTCAGGGAAACCGGCAGGCCGGACTTGAGTCCTGGAGATGGGAAGTACAGTGCCTGCACTCTGAAGGAGGGGTGTTAATGTTGCAGTTTAAAAACTGTAGTGTAAAACACCCTTCTGGCAAGACAGTGATGGAGTGAATGATGGTGAAAGTTTTTCTTTTTTGGGCCACCCTGCCTTGGTGGGAATCGGCCAGTGTGATAAAAAAAAAAAAAAATTCTACAAGCACAAGGTATACAGGCCTAGCTGACATCATTGACATGCTATATAGAAAGCCCCTTGTTATGTAGAGCATTTCGGGCAAATTAGACTTTGCAAAAGCTTTCGACAAGTATGACCATGGTGATAAAGGAATAACAGGAAAAGTTGGCAGATGGATTAACAACTTCGTGACAAATAGACCACAAAGAGTAATAGTAAACAGAGTAAAGTCCCAGGCAGCCATGGTAAAAAGCTATGTTCCACAAGGCACAGTACTCCCATTCTATTCCTCATCCTCATTTCTGACATAGGTATCTAAGCCAAAGCTCCGTGTCTTTCTTTGCAGATGACACCCGGATCACCATGGCAGTGACCTCCATCGAAGAGACTGCGAGACTCTAAGCGGACATCAACCAAATCTTCGAATGGGCCACTCAAAACAATATGAAGTTCAATGAAGAGAAATGTCAACTACTGAGATATGGAAAACTTGAAGAAATTAAAAATGTGTCAGGGTATACCACAAATTCTAACCATACAATAGAGCAGAAAAGTAATGTAAAGGACCTGGGAGTGATAATGCCAGAGGATCTCTCCTTCAATGTATCTATCTCATCCACTAGGAGCTGTATAGCCCTTGTGGTTTAGCACTTCTTTTTTATTATAATAATGATAATCATCCACTAGGAAAATGATAGGATAGATAATGAGAACCTTCAAAACTAGGGACGCCAAGCTCATGATGACACTCTTCAAATCGCTTGTGCTCTCTAGGCTGGAATACTGCTGTACACTAATGGCTCCCTTCAAGGCTGGCGACATTGCAGACCTGGTGCTGTATAGCCCTTGTGGCTTAGCGCTTCTTTTTTATTATAATAATAATAATGCAGACCTGGAGAGTGTACAAAGAACTTTCACGGCACACACAAGTGCGATAAGGCACCTAAACTACTGGGAACAGTTGAAGGTCCTTGATCTGTATTGCCTCGAACACAGGCGAGAGAGATGCATGATAATATACACTTGAAAGGTCCTGGAGGGATTGGTACCAAACCTGCACACAAAAATAACTCCATATGAAAGCAAAAGACTCAGCAGGAGATGCAACATTCCCCCGATGAAAAGCAGGGGTGTCACGAGTACACTGAGAGACAACACAATAAGTCCTCTTCAAGGGGGGCTCCTTGGCGTGGTGAAGAGGCTCTTGGTCTGAGGAATTAGACCTATCGGTCTTCTTCCTCAGACCGAACCTAATTACCCCCCAATCTCCCCTCCCCTATCCCATCCTCCCCATCCTCCCCTTTTTCCTTTCCTCCTCCTCCTCCCCACTCCTCCCTTTTGCCCTTCCTCTTTTTGTCCTTTGGGATTTCTCCCACAGGCACGCTAGTTCCTAGGTAGAGGAAAGGACACCGGGGTCGATCCCATTCCGTTGAGGTTTCTTGGCGGTGGCGTAGTTTGCCGTGGAATCTGGATTGCCTAGGGATGTCCCGATCCCTCTCCGGTATCCCGGAGTAGCTTTGGGTGTCTTTTGGGCGACGGGTGTATCTCTGGAAGCCACCTTTCGGATTCCGGGGGTGGTGGCTGAAGGAGGTATGCTTTGTGGCGGATATCCGGCCGCCCTCTCTTTTGTCCACCGAGGTAGCTCGGCAGATGTGAGGTTGCTATCCCAGATTGCTGGTTTACTGGCATGAAGGGTAGGGTATGGCACGGGTTCCATGCTGCATCTGCGCTACTAGCGGTGTCGAGTCCTCTTGGGCGCGGAGGGAGATTTCTGGCCCTTTCATTCCTCCTAGGAACTATCCCTCCCCGGTCCCCCCTTTTTTTTTCTTTTTTTTATTTTTATTTTCTTTTCTTCTTTCTTTTTTTTTCTTAAAAACAAAAAGAAAGAAGTAACCTAACCATGGCAGCCCTAGTCCATGAACCTGGTACCCCCGGGCCCCTTCTTGATACCGCACCCCGTTCTGACCCCGCCTCGTCTTTGGACCACTCTTCAGACATTCCTCATGCCTCTGTACCTATTGCCGGTGCTGTTTCCTCACCTGCTTCAGGTACTGAGGCCTCGACTGACTCCTTCGATTTACCAGACCTTCGCTCTCCTCTGACTATGCTTCCGGCCTCTCCCTCTACGGTGCGGCAATTTTCAAATCGCCGACCCGTTCCACGTCGGACCAACTCTGGTCCCACGCCTAAACGTCAACGACAATTACCTGCTGATGATACTTCTCCACCTTCACCTTCTCGTTCTTCTCAGAAAAGATCGACACGTCCTTCACTACCTTTCCACGCTCAGTTTCAGACTGAACAGTGGACTAAATTCTTCACTTTACGACCAACTTCCTCTACTGCCTATCTTTCTGACCATAGTATTGGCAAGGCACTCCTACGCCATGTTGGTAAAGATATTTCTTTTCATGCTCTTAAGAGCGGTACGCGCATCATTACCGTACAGAATGCTACCCAGGCTCGTGAGCTCTCTCGTCTTTCCCATATAGATACTGTTCCTGTCACCCTTGAAAAACATCATTCCCTCAATTCTTGTAGTGGTACCGTTATTCTGCCCCATACCATAGTTCAACAAAATTTCCAGACATGTGGCACCGACATTCTAGAACAGCTGGAACTCCAAGATCTCCCAATCCTCAAGGTAGACACTTACGTTCTTCCTGCCCGTGGGCGGAGACGATACCCTAGCAATGTGGCTCGTTTAACTTTTGACAGCCGAGAACTCCCATCCTCAGTTTATATAGCAGGACATCGGTTACAAGTTCGAAAGGTGATCCCTACACCACAACAGTGTAGAAATTGCTGGCGATTTGGCCATCCAGCGAAATATTGCAGATCTATCGCCGAATGCCCAGTCTGTGGTGCCGATGACCATTCTAATACGTCTTGCAATCGATCTCCCTCTTGCCTTAACTGTCATGAGGCTCACCCTTCGTACTCTCGCCGTTGTCAGGTCTATTTAAACGAGCGGGAAATCCGTTACCTCAAAGAGACAGAAGGTCTCCCTTATGCCATGGCAGTTTCTCATCTCCGCCTCCAAGGGAGACTCCCACGTGTTTCTTATTCCCGTGTTTCAAAACGTCCCCCCACTTCTGGTATCCCATCTTCTACACCCACCTCTGTGGTTACCTCTCCCATAATCACTCCTGTATCTAATCCTTTTGCTGTCCTCGGCTCAGACGTCCCTACTTCAACGCCTCAGTCTAATCTCGCTTCTTCGAGTTCTCTCTTACAAGCCTCAGTATCGACGAGACCTCGTACGACACCTCTTCCCAATCGTCCCTCTACTTCTCAAAAGTCAAAAAAAGGTCCGGTAACACCTCCTACCCATCTTCCACCTCCTCATTTTACCCTCCCTGTCTCTGTCCCTAGTTCTTCCCCTCTCACTGGCTCGGTTACAAGTGCAGAGGTTCACCCTCCTCCTCGTAATGTACCTTCCTCCCCTGTTCCCTCCCAAGTTTCTTCCTCTTCTGCTACCTCCCAGGTTCCTGTCTCTTCTGTCCCCTGCCACGCTTCTCCAGTTCCCTCCACCCTTTCGCCCCCCCCTACCTTGGTACAGTCCAATACAGTTCCAATCTTTACTCATCCTCCCCCTACCATTCCCAATATTGTCTCCCATACAACATCTCTGAATTCTGAAACACTTGAAGCAATCTCTGAATATATTGCAGAGACCAAACCATCAATGGACACTGATCCACCTTCCGCTCTTTCTCTCTCCTCTGCTCCATCTACGCAACTCCTTTCTTCACAGCGCACCGTTCCTTCGCTGCTTGAACATTTTCCACTGCCTCCGCATGTGGACTTTTCTAACCCTCCTAGTCCGTAGGAACCCTTACCTGCGGATTTCAAGTATCTTTATCATTGCCATTCATGGCCTTTTTACAGTGGAATATACGTGGCCTCAGGGGTAATCGGGGTGAGCTTCAGATGTTACTCTCCCAGTTTGCCCCTGTTGGTGTTTGCTTACAGGAACCAAAATTACACTCTGCTGTTATTTCTCACATCTCAGGCTATAATTTATTGTATTCTTCAGATCCTTTTCCTGATGGGACCTTTAATGAAAGTGCCCTTCTTCTCCGCACTGATATTCCGTACCATCAGCTATTTGTTCATACTTCGCTGCATTACACAGCAGCCCGTATCCACTTACATAGGTGGTATACGCTCTGTTCTTTATATCTCTCTCCTTCTCGGGCATTATCTATTCCGGATTTTGCCTTCCTTGTTTCGTCATTACCGCCACCAATTCTGTTACTTGGTGATTTTAATGCCCACCATTTCCTCTGGGGAGGGTCTCACTGTGATTCCCGTGGAATTCAGTTAGAGGCTTTTCTTGCCACCCACCCCCTCCATGTTTTAAATACAGGTACTCACACCCATTTTGATCCTCGGACTCATACTCTCTCTTGCATCGATCTCTCAGTTTGCTCTTCCTCCGCCGCATTAGACTTTACTTGGTCTGTTCTCCCGGACTTACATGACAGTGATCATTTCCCAATCATTCTTACTTCCCCTTCATATTCGCCACCTCTTCGCACCCCACGCTGGCAATTTAATCGGGCAAATTGGAACCTTTACTCACACCTGACTGTTTTTAAAGAGGTTCCTTCTTCGTCCTCCATCGATGAGCTTTTACACCTCTTCTCATCCTCCGTTTTCACCGCAGCTTCTCATTCTATACCCCAAACTTCGAGCAGGCATTCTCAGAAATGCGTGCCTTGGTGGTCTCCTGCTTGTGCTCGTGCAGTACGTTTGAAACGCGCTGCATGGGGCAGGTACCGGTACAATAGAACCACAGAGCGACTCCTTGATTTTAAACAGAAGCGTGCGATCGCTCGCCGTGTCATCCGTGACGCTAAACGCACTTGCTGGCGAGATTATGTCTCCACCATCACCTCTGCTTCCTCTATGAGTGCAGTCTGGAAAAAAGTACGAAAACTGAGTGGTAAATATTCTCCTGACCCGGCTCCTGTTCTGCGGGTTGCCGGTGTTGATATAGCAAACCCACTAGATGTTGCCAATGAAATTGGCAATCATCTGGTCCGTATTTCTCAGGGACTCCATCTATGCCCCTCATTTCTTTCCTCAAAGTCTGCCAGAGAGTTAGCACCCTTGGACTTTTCTTCTCTCAGAGAAGAACAGTATAATGTGCCTTTTACACTTCAAGAACTGGAGGCAACACTCTCAGCTTGTCGATCATCGGCAGCTGGGCCCGACGACATTCATATTCGTATGCTACAACATTTACATCAGTCAGCCCTTGCAGTCCTATTACGCCTTTACAATCTTATTTGGTCACAAGGATTTCTTCCACAGCTGTGGAAATCCGCCATTGTTCTCCCTTTCCGCAAACCAGGCACTACGGGACATGAAACCTCCCACTATCGTCCCATTGCTCTTACCAGTGCAGTTTGCAAAGTAATGGAACGTCTAGTAAATAGACGTTTAGTGTGGTATTTAGAGACACACAACAGTCTCTCCACTCGTCAATATGGCTTTCGTAAGGGACGTTCTACCATAGACCCCTTACTGCGCTTGGATACGTATGTTCGTAATGCCTTTGCGAATAACCACTCAGTTATTGCCATATTTTTTGATCTTGAGAAGGCATATGACACAACTTGGAGGTATAATATTTTAGCCCAAGCCCACTCCTTAGGCCTTCGAGGCAATCTACCATCCTTCCTTAAGAACTTTTTAACTGACAGGCATTTCCGTGTTCGGGTTAATAATGTGCTCTCCCCGGACTTTATCCAAGCTGAAGGTGTCCCCCAGGGATGTGTTCTGAGCACAACACTTTTTCTCCTTGCTATTAATGATTTGGCCTCTAGTCTTCCATCAAATATTTGGTCATCACTCTATGTTGATGACTTCGCTATTGCCTGTGCAGGCGCTGACTGTCACCTCCTTACAGTTTCTCTCCAGCATGCAGTCGACCGTGTTTCCAATTGGGCCACCACACATGGGTTTAAATTTTCCAGCACTAAAACCCACCAAATCACTTTCACTAGACGCTCTGTCATCTCTGATCATCCTTTGTACCTCTATGGCTCACGTATCCCTGAACGTGATACAGTCAAGTTTCTGGGCCTCCTCTTTGATCGTAGGTTATCCTGGAAACCTCACATTACCTCTCTGAAGGCAACTTGTCACAGCCGGCTGAACCTTCTTAAAACCCTTGCTCATCTTTCGTGGGGAGCTGATCGTCGAACCCTCCTTCACCTACATTCCACCCTTATTTTATCGAAACTTGATTATGGTGACCAGATCTATTCAGCGGCATCTCCTGCTACTCTCTCTAGCCTTAACCCCATTCATCACCAAGGATTACGTTTATGCCTTGGTGCTTTTCGCTCTTCCCCTGTCGAAAGCCTCTATGCAGAAGCGAACGTTCCATCCTTATCCGATCGCCGTGATGCCCATTGCCTGCGCTACTATGTACGCTCTCATGATCTCCGCAATCCTTCCATTTATAGAATGGTCACTGATATTAGTAGACATTCTTTATTTGTTCGCCGCCCCTGCTTACTCCGTCCCTTCTCTCTTCGCCTTCATTCGCTCTTGTCTTCTCTTCAACTACCACCTTTCTATGTACATGTAGCATCACACTTTTCCCTACCCCCCTGGGAAGTTCCAGCTGTTCGAGTCTGTTCTTTCTCCCTCCCTTGCTCGAAAGCCCAACTGTCTACGGTCGCTTCCCGCTCTCTTTTTCTTGACCACTTTCACTCTCATTCTCATGCCATTGCTGTGTACACAGATGGCTCTAAGTCTTCTGACGGCGTAGGATTCGCAGCAGTGTTTCCGGACAGCGTCGTACAAGGGCATTTACTATCTTCAGCTAGTATTTTTACTGCTGAATTATATGCCATCCTTACAGCACTTATCCGTATTGCATCTATGCCTGTGTCATCATTTGTGGTTGTCTCAGACTCCCTTAGTGCTTTACAGGCTATACAAAAATTTGATACACCTCACCCCTTAGTCCTCCGTATCCAACTTTGGCTACGCCGCATCTTTACTAAGCATAAAGATATTGTTTTTTGTTGGGTCCCTGGTCATGTTGACGTACAGGGCAATGAACAGGCAGACACTGCTGCGCGGTCAGCAGTACATGACCTACCAGTTTCTTATAGAGGTATTCCACGTACGGACTATTTTGCTGTAATATCTTCCCACCTTCACACCCGTTGGCAACAACGTTGGTCTACTATGCTCGGCAACAAACTTCAGTCTATTAAACCGAGTATAGGTTACTGGCCGTCTTCTTATCACCAGTGTCGAGGTTGGGAGACTACTCTCTCCCGTCTTCGCATTGGCCATACTCGTCTTACTCATGGATATCTCATGGAGAGGCGTCTTGCTCCTCTCTGTGAGAATTGCCAAGCTCCATTATCAGTCAGCCACATTCTGTTGGACTGCCCACTTTATCAACGAGCACGCAGAATTTACCTCTGTCGTCGTCTTCGCCCCGCTGCTCTCTCTTTACCTTCCCTTCTCGCTGATGGACCCACCTTTCATCCGGACTCTCTCATTGACTTTTTGACAACGACTGACTTACTCCACAAATTTTGATACGTTCAGCCCTTTCTACTTGTATCTCTTGCTACCCTCTACCCCCGTACTATCCCCTGCCCCGCTGTTTTCTGTAACCTGCTGATCATCCCCCCTCCCTTCTGCCATCCAATTCCCTTGCTTCCTTCCCTACCCTGCAGCGCTGTATAGCCCTTGTGGCTTAGCGCTTCTTTTTGATTATAATAATAATAACACAATAAGTGTCCAGGGCCCAAGACTCTTTAATTGCCTCCCAGCATACAGAAGGGGGATTACCAATAGGCCTCTGGCTGTCTTCAAGAAGGCACTGGACAGGCACCTAAAGTCAGTACCTGACCAACTGGGCTGTGGTTCATACGTCAGCTTGCGTGCAGCTAGCAGTAACAGCCTGGTTGATCAGACCCTGATCCACCATCAGGCCTGGTCTCAGACCGGGCTGTGGGGGCGTTGACCCCCCAAAACCCTCTCCAGGTAAACTCCAGGATGCAACCCACACCGGTTAACTAACACCCAGGTACCTATTTTACTGATAAGTGAACATTGGACAGCAGCTACCCTAAGGAAACACGTCATATGTTTCCACCCATACTGTGGATCAACACCCGGACCCCCCTCAGGGAAGGTTCCTTGATGTTGGTGAGGGGCTCTTGATTTAGGGAATTGGATCTGTGCTCCAGTTCCCCGAATTAAGCCTGAATGCCTTCCACATCCTCCCCCAGGCGCTGTATAATCCTACGGGTTTAGCGCTTCCCCTTGATTATAATAATAATAACACGCGGACCAGTGTATGAGGCGAGTGCGCTAGCAATCGAGTTACGGGACACCATTCGCTCTTCACCTGATGTTGACCTGACCTCTATGTCCCCTGACATGACGTTCGGATTTTGGATACTTTATATGGCGGTGCTGTACTTTATTTTATTACATGTAAACTACATTTTGTATACTACTCAAAGAAATATTGTTTGTTTTGTTTACTGACTTCGTTTCCTCCTTAATATCTAACACAATTCCTGATACACTTCAATAAGTAGACCTGACCACTAGTGTCCTGACTACTAGAGACCTGACTACTAATCTGATTCTGAGGGCAACCTAATACACCTGATTTAACAGCAGATCGTCCATTCATTGTTCTTTCCTAAAACCTTGTCTCCTGACAAGGCGGGTGCAGTGACGTCCGTTTCCTGACAGCGGTTGAAGCTTCGTCTGTTTCCTGAGAAAGCTCTGTATAGTCCTTGTGGCTTAGCGCTTCTTTTTGGTTATAATAATAATTCCTGAGAAAGCGAGTGTGGTGGCGTCTTTTTTTTACACATCATTTTTTCAGAGGCTAAGAGCTGTTAACCTATCTCACCCCTATTTAAAGTATACTACCACTCGCCAGGATTTGACCCACGCCAGTCGGCTAACATCTAGGTACCTAATTACTGCTTGGTGAATAGGGGCAGCAGGTGTAAAGAAACATGCCTGGGATCGAACCCCAGACACTGTGAGCGGAGTGCGCTACTAAGGCAGGTTGTGGAGGTACGAGTCCCTCACACCTGCCTCCTGACAAGGTAGGTACAGGGGAGAAGACTAGAAATCCTCGGAAGAACTACTAAATTAGAAAAAAATTCAAACAACATTTTTTTTTGTTTTGCATTTTGTAATCTTTACTTAGAAGAAACAATACCATGGTTGGAACTCTTCACAAATAATCGCATTTAAGAGAGAAACCTTATGATAACATTGCAGTCCATCTTGAACCACTGTCAAGAGTTGACAATGGTCCAGATGGACTGAAATGTCATAAGGGTCCTCATTTAAGTGCAGTTATTTGTGAATATAATGTAAATGGAGAGCTTAGGGTAGGTAGGGAGTTTAGGGTAAATGTGGAGCTTAGGATAGGTTGGAAGCGACACTCGTTTCTTACCCTCTTACCTCCCTATTCTTACCCCTCAAAGGAAATGGGAAGAAAGGAGTGACTCGCACACCACTCCTATGGTGGTGTCTGCTGGTCACCGAACGAGGTTGTCTGAAGCCCTCACAATTACTGTAGTAATTATTAGTCTTAGGCAGTTTTGGAATTATCCCCTCATGGAAGGTTCCTTGATGTTGGTGAGGGGCTCTTGATTTAGGGAATTGGATCTGTGCTCCAGTTCCCCGAATTAAGCCTGAATGCCTTCCACATCCCCCCCCCCGGGCGCTGTATAATCCTACGGGTTTAGCGCTTCCCCTTTGATTATAATAATAATTTGGAATTATCACCTTGATGTACTCTCGTGTGTGTACGCGCCTATTTGTGGTTGCAGGGGTCTATTCGCAGCTCCTGGTCCCACCTTTTCGCTGGTAGCTATTAGGTCTACAACTGTCCTTGTTCTAAGAGCCTTGTAGTATCTCTCTTTAAAGTTATGTATGGATTCTGCCTTCACTACATCACTCTCCAGATTCTTCCACTTCCTGACAACTCCTGTGCTGAAGAAATACTTCCTGACGTCCCTATGACTCGTCTGAGTTGTCACCTTCCAGCTGTGGCCCCTTGTTCCGTGTCCCATCTCTGAAGCATTCTGTCCCTGTCCTCCTTGTCAATTCTTCTCCGTAAGTCAGCAGAGACATCACCTCTCAGATACCCACTGAGACGTGGTGATGTCTGCTGACTTACCTACGCAAGAGTGGCCGGACCCTCTGTAAAATTCACAATTCATGAATTTTAATCGTTATAATGCCAACAAATTATTAAATACATATTTTTTCTTACATACTTTTCATGCTATGACGTCACTAATAACATCATATATATTAATTTACAGTGGGGAAAATAGGGTACTTAAGAACTGTCAGAGTAACTGGTCTGATGTGACTCAGTCGTTGCTCATACCTGAAGAATTTTGTGAGACTCGCCGAAGGTTCTTGTCCCTCGGCGACACCTGGCTGGAGATACTCATAGACTTAACTTTAAAATATCAGCGTCTAGTGTCTAAAATCAGGTTTGTCGATGGAGTTATTCTTCCATTGATATCACAGAAACCAAGAGACTAATCTTAATGATATACAAATTATTCTAGTTATAAGGGACACATAGTAGGCCAGATTATTATTATTATAATCACTACTATTTAACTATTTAAACTATTTTAACTATTTAAAATTTAGCCTAATATTTAAAATTATAATGTATAAAAATTTGCATTTATAGTTTTGAAATGTTTAAAGTCTATTATTTTCAGCTTGACAGTTCAATTTCTTAGTAATCTAGAAGGATATGATACTCCAAAAAATTAACAAATCAGAAGCAATAAAGGCCACTAATAATGAAGGTCTGAAGCGTTCCAAATTAAACTATCCAAAGTTTTCATTAACAATATTTTTTATATTGGCAATTGTTAGTGGGATGAATTGTAAAGGACCTGCCAAGTAAGGGCCAACAGGCCTGCTGCAGTGTTCCTCCTTTCTTATGTTCTTATTCTTTATCTAGACAGTTTAAGGTGATCGTATTATCCTTGTCAAATGTATCAGTGTTAACGGTGTGAAATTAATCAAAAAAGGCATTCTTTAGTTGTTGAATGGAAATCAGTATCACAATTTATTTAATAAAATTGGCATATTGGGACACACGCAGCCCAATAACAAGGCAAACTTTTAGTTTAGAGAAATACCACGTGCTAAGTTTGAAGCCCATCACGAGAGGCATTCTTCAGTTATTCTATGAATTCCAATGATTCCAGGTAGTTATATGTTTTTATAATGGCAAATTTGCACCTACACTAGCTAAACCTATTAGGTGCTATCTTGTTAGATGCATCAGCCATTAAAGACTGAAGCCTCTCAAAAGAAGTATACTCATTTAACATAATTAAACAGGAAAAATAAAATACCTTATACATAAAATTGGGAAATGTGGACTAAGTTCATTCAGGTATACACAAATACAGTTACATAAAGGGGATTACCAATAGACCCCTGGCTGTCTTCAAGCAGGCACTGAACAAGCACCTAAAGTCGGTACCTGACCAGCCGGGCTGTGGCTCGTACGTTGGATTGCGTGCAGCCAGCAGTAACAGCCTGGTTGATCAGGCTCTGATCCACCATGAGGCCTGGTCACAGACTGGGCCGCGGGGGCGTTGACCCCCGGAACTCTCTCCAGGTAGATTATCATACATAGCAGCATATGTGTAGGGAACCTGGGATAACCCAAAAAAGTCAAGAGTGATTTATTACCATTGGTGTCCTACAAACTTCAATTACATCCTTTGCTTTCGTCCGAGTATGATACACCATTGTTGAATATTTGAAGCCAAGCTGAAGAAGCTTTTGAAAGTTATAGTGCTCACCAAGAACCTTGGAATGGGATATATAATACTGATGACAAGGAACCTACCCACGCTGATAGTTCCATGGCAGAGAGAAAAAAAATTCTGGGGACTACTTACAGATACCACTTTGGAGATACCCAATAATAATAATATTTTATTATTATTATTATTATTATTATTATTATTATTATTATTATTATTATTATTAAGGTGGTACTAGTCACAGATGAGTAATCATGCAGCTGGCACTATCATAAACGTATGTGGTGGAATGCTTCACTCAGGAATTTATTGAACCCAACAGAATAGTCACGTGATATTTGGCCTTTTATTACCAACGTGATACCAACATTACTAATCTGATGCTGATATAGCTACTGTTCAACTGTTATTACCTACTTACTACTAGTATGAATAATTTGTTATTATAACAATTATTCAGCAATTATTACACAACTAATTTGCTGTTATCATAACCCATGACTATCATTGTAAAGTTAAAGTAAAAGGACACAAATGCAACTAATATGACATTTTGAATATCAAATGGTATACAATACCGACAGGTTAGTAGATAAGACACATAGGCAACATTTAGGCAACTTTATTTCGAAACGTTTCGCCTACACAGTAGGCTTCTTCAGTCGAGTACAGAAAGTAGGCGGGAGCAGTACAGATGTGAAGACGATGTAATCAGTCCATCACCCTTGAAGTCGTAGATTTGAGGTTGTCAGTCCCTCAGCCTGGAGAAGTTCTGTTCCAAAGTCTGGAACTTCTCCAGGCTGAGGGACTGACAACCTCAAATCTACGACTTCAAGGGTGATGGACTGATTACATCGTCTTCACATCTCTACTGCTCCCGCCTACTTTCTGTACTCGACTGAAGAAGCCTACTGTGTAGGCGAAACGTTTCGAAATAAAGCTGCCTAAATGTTGCCTATGTGTCTTATCTACCAATATGACATTTTATTGTAGCAACGTTTCGCTCTCCAGGAGCTTTGTCAAGACATTACAAACAGTTGTGATGAATGGTTTGAAAAACCGACAAGTTGAAGATTGAGACACTTATGCAGCATATGGGAATCTTTATTCAGGAAACGTTTCGCCACACAGTGGCTTCATCAGTCCAATACAAAGAGGAAGGCGTAAGGAGAGGAGGAGTATGAGGTAATCAGTCCCTCAGCCTGGACATGGACACAGAGGGTATATATAGGCTCAGAGTGAGGTGCACTACTACTAGTAGTAGTAGTAGTAGTAGTAGTAGTAGTAGTAGTAGTGACATAAGTTGTAGTAGTAATAGTAATACAATATGGTAGAACAATTAACTCGCACATGAGTAAAAGGATATAAAAGCTATTACTTGGGCAACATAAAAATAGGTTAGACAAATATTTCTATTGGAGGTTGTATTAGAGAAGGTCTGTTTCAGTGTTCATCCTTTGTAATGTGCTTGTGTAGTATTAACAAGAATCCTCCTGAAAATAGTAAACCCTACCATCACATAGTTTCTCCTGCTAATACTACACAAGTATTGTATTGTTTGTAAGGGCTTAACAAAGCTCCTGTAGAGCGAAACGTTGCCACAATAAAATGTCACATTAGTTGTACTTGTGTCCTTTTACCCAACATATTGTCGGTAATTCTACTAACATACATACATGACTATCATTCTTCTGTTACCAACTTACTACTAACATAATATGGATACGCCTCTATTACTTTTCTAAATAAAAGTGAACAAGGTATATTCGCTGATAACAACAGCCTAGACCAGTTGATGACTAAAGGATAAGAAATGAGGCTGCTACTCCAATCTCTCGTCCCAGGAATTTTCCTCCTCCACCCACGAGCGAATCTACTATGCAACCAGCGAAGCTTCAGGGGCCCCAGAAGCGACTTAAGTCCACATTGCTTTAAAAATTATGGGTCTACTATATGAGAAGGGGTTGCGAAGGGCCCCCCCATGACAGTTCAAGCTTCAGGGTCCCAAAAATGTAGGTCTGCCACCGCTTCCACCTCCCCCCCCCCAACCCTCACGACACAACCTTGGTGAACCTACCTTGATGCTGGTGTTGGTCTCTTGATCCAAAGAATTAATCACTCTCCCCTTCCTTGAGTCAAACCCAGCTTCATTATCATGGTCATTACAACAGAAATTAGCTATGATTCTTATGTGTTTAAAGCATTTTTTTTAAATAATAATAATAATAATAATAATAATAATAATAAAAACAACAGAGAGCAAGGCACTTTTGATATGTAATAACTGTTGTATAACAGTGACGTGTTATTATACATGAGTGAGAAGACACGTGTTATACATGGTGTGGGATGACACGTGTTGTACATAGTGTGGGATGACACGTGTTGTACATAGTGTGGGATGACACGTGTTATACGTGGTGTGGGAAGACACGTGTTATCAGTGTGGGAAGACACGTGTTATACAAAGTGTGGGAAGACACGTGTTATACATGGTGTTTGAATCCACAGGATGTGGAGAAACGAATGCAACTTTCCCATATTGTCTTGAACACGACTTTGTACGCAGTCCTTTATTTTTTTAACAGTGAATTACGTATATACATCTTTTTCTACATTCATGCGTTTTCTTAGAACATACACAGAAAGAGAGAGGGAGAGCGCTAAACCCGTAGGGGTTATAAAGCTCCAGTGGGGGGGGGTACGCGGAAGACATTCAGGCTTAATTTAAGGACTTTGGAGTACAGATCCGACAGGGAGAGGAAAAGCGAGTGTGAGAGCTGTTACAAGGACAACCTACGGCTTCTAAGATTCTTATAAGATGCAGTCTCATAACTGTGACCAATTTCTAATGCAACAAACTGAAAAACTCATCCACGGTAACTTTCATTTTTATTATTTTAGTAACAAAAACAATTAAATGATTTTTAATTTTGTATTTCGCAATTGGTGTTTTCTATCGTGAATGGGTCTTCGCTGTTCGAGATCAATATACTATATTTATATATATATATTTTTTTTCTCTAACTATCCGGTGTTCTTTTCCATTAGTTGGCGTAATCTTGTGTTTATAGTTTGTTTGATGATGTGTGTTGTGTAGACCCCGCTATTCTGGCTCTATCTCTGAAGGTAATGTTGACTACAAATCTCCAGAGATTTATCCAAGACTACCTGTGAGGAGGTGCAAGTGCACTCTTGCAGGGGTGGACGACTATCTTGTGGATGTTTAGTCTGATGTGAGTAATTCAAATTCAAAAAAAAATTTCTTTGCTTATTATACAATGTATAGTTTACATGTAGTAAAATATTGTCAAGCACAAAACAAGCCACTAACATGCATGAGCATTTCCGGCAGATAGAAACACCAGGGACGCTTCCCAGAGGCACTCTCCCACGGCTGGCTCCCCAGCGGCACTTCTACAGGAGCCCAGGCGGTATGCCTGAGAGGCTTCCCCAGGAAGGATTCCTATGAAAGCTGTGCAGGAAGACTTCCCCCAGTACGGCTTCCTTTATCGACTACCCCAGGGAGACTGCGTCTGTGAGATCTCTAGGTTCAGTTCAAGGAGGATCTAACCTAACTGCCTGTGAATCCCCAGACAATGTATGACTTTTACCACTTGGCAATGTATGACCTTTACCACTTCTTCCTAAATATAATAATAATAATAATAGTCTGAGAAAACACATTTATTTTTTGAATAAAACATAAAAAACATTTTTTTATAAGAGTTTATCTTTAACAAAACAGTATAAAATTGTTGCCTGCATATATGAGAAGTATTATCAAACAGTCTTTTTCTTTTTCCAAGCATATACGAATGAAATTATGAGTCACGATGCAGTGTATGATGTATGAAATACAGTGTGCACTTCTAGAATATGCTCGCATTCCTTTAGTTATTGCAATTAACAGCGATCAGTCAGTCATTTTATCCTAACTCCTCCTCCTCCCGCATCCACTCTTCCTTACCTTCCTGCTCTTAAAAAAAGACTAATTTGTTTTCATTTTTGTGAGTAAAGACCCTTGAGCTAGAGCTTATTTATGACTGAATTACATATATACTGTACATACATACATACATACATACACACACACACACACACACACACACACACACACACACACACACACACACACACACACACACACACACACACACACACACACACACACACATACATATATATATATATATATATATATATATATATATATATATATATATATATGCAATAAGATCACAGTAAACAGGTGGTATCACAATATGAAGAACAACCACTGTGAAAAAATAGTGAAATTACAAGCGCTTCGTGACTTCGCACATTATCAAGGAATTTCACTATTTTTCACAGTGGTTGTTCTGCGCGCACACACACACACACACACACACACACACACACACACATATATATATATATATATATATATATATATATATATATATATATATATATATATATATATATATACATATATATATATATATATATTTATATATATATATATATATATATATATATATATATATATATATATATATATATATATATATATATATATATATATATATATATATATATATATATATATATATATATATATATATATATATATATATATATGCAAAACAACCACTCTGAAAGAATAGAGACATTCCACGCGCGTTCGTGACTACTCACATTATCAAGGATAATGTGAGTAGTCACGAAAGCGCTTGGAATTTCTCTATTCTTTCAGAGTGGTTGTTTTGCATATTTTGAAATCACCTGTTTACTGTGATCTTATTGCATATATATATATATATATATATATATATATATATATATATATATATATATATATATATATATATATATATATATATAGAGAGAGAGAGAGAGAGAGAGAGAGAGAGAGAGAGAGAGAGAGAGAGAGAGAGAGAGAGAGAGAGAGAAACGTTTAAAGCATGATTACTGAATTCTTGTATAACCAAAGAATCCTTACGCACTAAAAAGGCACTAGAAAACTCCCTCATGTTGAACCAGGAGTCAGATCACCCATGGATTCCTCCCATTTCATAAGGGAAGCTCAGAAGCTGGAGCACATCTTCCGCTTTCTCCTGTCCGATCATCCACCATCCTATACTAACTCCCACATCCACTACCAAATTCCGCTTTCTCCTGTCCGATCATTCACCATCCTATACTAACTCCCACATCCACTACCAAATTCTACCTCATCATGTACCAGACTCCACACTCCTCCGTCAGTTCGGCGCCTCTGTCAGGAGTTCCACACTCTTATGTTAGTTGGTCTGGTCACCCGGGTGGGAGCTGGTAGGTAGTGGATGCTGGCGAGCAGTTGGAAGGGTGACCGAGGGAGGGGGTAGGGAGATAGGATTGGAGAAATGAAGGTGACCGAGGGAGGGGGGAAGAGAAAAGCCTGGGGAAATGGGAAGTAGTAAGCAGTTGGATGAGTGATCGCCCGTGTATGCCCACCGAGAGTGACCTCTCAGACTGACCCTACTAGACAAGACCTCACAAAAACAGCCTCCTAGGGGTAGCCAAAAAACCTTTCAAAGGAAGAACCTCGCGAAATCCGCCTGGTATTTTCTCCCCCACTGTTGCGAGCTGGGACTGATCTAAATCCACGAAGAACGACCAGGCGAGGTAATTTTCATATGTCATCGAGAGGCAGCCTACGTTGCTGATTTGCATTTTGTCTGGTTTGATTATCCTCCATTACTTTTACTATCAGACAGCTTATCTAATTTGCCCGAAATGCTCTCCATAACAAGCGGTTTTCTGTATAACAGTATTGTGGAATTTTCTTTTTTTTATAATTTCCCTAAATTCAGCATGTGTAAATATGAATAATATAATAACTGCGTATTAAAATGTGATGCTGATTTGCGTTGGCCATCGTAAATTCCAGCTGTAGTGGTAGCGTTAGGGTGTTTCCAAAAAAAATAATTATGATCCAGTAATTAAATGGTTAATGTTCAGGTTAAATTTTCCTTTCTTTCTATTATAATAAATATATATTTTTTGTAAAATATATACTCAACAGATTCCTCCCCCCCCATCTTTCTCTTCCATAAACCATACCCCCGGCCGGGATTGAACCCGCGGTCATAGAGTCTCAAAACTCCAGCCCGTCGCGCTAACCACTAGACCAGCTAGCCACAATAAGATTCATCCAACTAGGTATATTTCTACACCATAGGAAAGTTAGCACAGGCACCTCTGTGACCACAAATGCAAGTTTTTACAGACGAATCTCCAGCTAGCGTGGCCGTGACGAACTCTAGCTCAAGTCCCTTCACTGCCGTCAACATGACTTAAGAAATCGTAATGACACGATTGCAAATAAACCATACCCCCGGCCGGGATTGAACCCGCGGTCATAGAGTCTCAAAACTCCAGCCCGTCGCGCTAACCACTAGACCAGCTAGCCACAATAAGATTCATCCAACTAGGTATATTTCTACACCATAGGAAAGTTAGCACAGGCACCTCTGTGACCACAAATGCAAGTTTTTACAGACGAATCTCCAGCTAGCGTGGCCGTGACGAACTCTAGCTCAAGTCCCTTCACTGCCGTCAACATGACTTAAGAAATCGTAATGACACGATTGCAAATAAACCATACCCCCGGCCGGGATTGAACCCGCGGTCATAGAGTCTCAAAACTCCAGCCCGTCGCGCTAACCACTAGACCAGCTAGCCACAATAAGATTCATCCAACTAGGTATATTTCTACACCATAGGAAAGTTAGCACAGGCACCTCTGTGACCACAAATGCAAGTTTTTACAGACGAATCTCCAGCTAGCGTGGCCGTGACGAACTCTAGCTCAAGTCCCTTCACTGCCGTCAACATGACTTAAGAAATCGTAATGACACGATTGCAAATAAACCATACCCCCGGCCGGGATTGAACCCGCGGTCATAGAGTCTCAAAACTCCAGCCCGTCGCGCTAACCACTGAGACTCTATGACCGCGGGTTCAATCCCGGCCGGGGGTATGGTTTATTTGCAATCGTGTCATTACGATTTCTTAAGTCATGTTGACGGCAGTGAAGGGACTTGAGCTAGAGTTCGTCACGGCCACGCTAGCTGGAGATTCGTCTGTAAAAACTTGCATTTGTGGTCACAGAGGTGCCTGTGCTAACTTTCCTATGGTGTAGAAATATACCTAGTTGGATGAATCTTATTGTGGCTAGCTGGTCTAGTGGTTAGCGCGACGGGCTGGAGTTTTGAGACTCTATGACCGCGGGTTCAATCCCGGCCGGGGGTATGGTTTATTTGCAATCGTGTCATTACGATTTCTTAAGTCATGTTGACGGCAGTGAAGGGACTTGAGCTAGAGTTCGTCACGGCCACGCTAGCTGGAGATTCGTCTGTAAAAACTTGCATTTGTGGTCACAGAGGTGCCTGTGCTAACTTTCCTATGGTGTAGAAATATACCTAGTTGGATGAATCTTATTGTGGCTAGCTGGTCTAGTGGTTAGCGCGACGGGCTGGAGTTTTGAGACTCTATGACCGCGGGTTCAATCCCGGCCGGGGGTATGGTTTATTTGCAATCGTGTCATTACGATTTCTTAAGTCATGTTGACGGCAGTGAAGGGACTTGAGCTAGAGTTCGTCACGGCCACGCTAGCTGGAGATTCGTCTGTAAAAACTTGCATTTGTGGTCACAGAGGTGCCTGTGCTAACTTTCCTATGGTGTAGAAATATACCTAGTTGGATGAATCTTATTGTGGCTAGCTGGTCTAGTGGTTAGCGCGACGGGCTGGAGTTTTGAGACTCTATGACCGCGGGTTCAATCCCGGCCGGGGGTATGGTTTATTTGCAATCGTGTCATTACGATTTCTTAAGTCATTTCTCTTCCATCATACAGTCCACATTAATTTATAATTTACCATTATTAGTATTAATGTTTAATATTGTAATTATTAATTTAATGTTAGGTCTAGCTTTATGTGAGAGTGGTGATGAAGTGAGCATCAAAGGAGTGACAATTCAGCGACCTACTGTGACTAAGTCCCACTTACCTCACCCAAATTACTTGCAGGTAATAATTCAAGTAATACCCTGTAAACTTCCTCCAGGTAATTTCTCACATGTCACTGATGTCAGCTAGGCACGCATACCTTGTACATGTACTTGTGGATATAAAGATATTATTATTATTATTATTATTATTATTATTATTAGTAGTAGTAGTAGTAGTAGTAGTAGTAGTAGTAGTAGTAGTAGTAGTAGTAGTAGTAGTAGTAGTTGTTGTTGTATTGTTGTGAATTGTTTGGTTACTGGATTTCAATCCACTAGACCAAAGCTACTCAAGTGGCGGTCCGAATCCGGACCTTCTGAATGTTCTAGTTGGACCGCGGGATTTAGGAGAAAGCTTAGTTAAATAACAGGTGTTACCACGTTCAGAATCAGGGAGTACACAAGAGCGGGATTAATACATTATTCTATCTGAATGGAATACATACACTGAATGGAATACAGTATTCTAGCATAGCTAAATAATGATATTTTCTTTCATTCAATGGTAATTCATATTGGTAATTATCACTTGTGCAATGAAGTTGATTTTTTTTTTTTGACATTTTGGAAAAAAATGCCACTATTTATCTTCATATTTTGTAAATTTTTATAAGATGGGGACTGAAAATAAAGTTCATAGAAAATAATGAGTACACTGACCTATACTCGGGTTTGTTGCTTTTCATGATTGTGTGTAAAAAATATATCCGGACCTTTGCATACACTGGTACTTCTCCAAGTGGACCTTTGCATACACTGGTACTTCTCCAAGTGGACCTTTGCTCATAGTAGTTGAGTAGCCCTGCACTAGACTATACAAAGGGACTTAAAGACCGCAAGTAACTTGATCAACACCAGTCAAGGATACTTTAAACCTTAAAATAGGGATTTAAGTAAACTCAGCAAATACATTGAAACACATACACCTCTCAGTATTTATAATCTTGACCCTGAAGTCCCTGTTCTGTTGTAGATTCGCCGGTATAATCACCCGGCTCCGGTCTTTTCCAAGAGGTGGCCCGACCTTGGCTCCCTGTCGAGGTACTGTCTCAGACCAATGTCTGCCATGGGAGGAGGTACAAGTATCTCCTTATGAATTCACTACACGTCTATTTTGTATAATACTAGAAGTAACAAGGAAGTGTGAGGACAATTAGTCTATGCATTTATATTATAACTGTTTCCATTCTTCCTTATCTTCTTCTTCTTCTTCTTCTTCTTCTTCTTCTTCTTATTATTATTATTATTATTATTATTATTATTATTATTATTATTATTATTATTATTATTATTATATTTTAGTTAATTTTAGTGCAAATATTATAAAAGAAAGATGAATATTCGGAAGACTGAAAAAATCCACAGGATTACAGTAAATATTTAACATACACATATATTAACTTGATGCAAAGTATATTTTGAAGAACATTATCCATGCAGTAACACATGAGAGGGTGTATATTTGGGAGCCAGTTGCCGTACATGCAGTTCAGTGTTGTATCGCATGACACATGATAGTCGACGACTACGTCACACGGTTGATACGTTTAAAGGGGTGAAATGAAGTGAACAACGCCATGGTGGAAACGAATTCCACACAGTGATCCAAAAATAGGTATGACATGGTTCATTACGTCACTCGGCCGATAGTTAAAAGGCGAAACCGAGAGCTGTAGTTCAACCTCGCCGCTGCATGACCCATAATGGTTCAGTCTGCCTTCCCATGGAAATAACAATATCCCCCTCCCCTCAAATTCAAATATACAGTTACAAATAATAAAAATGTTACTAAAATTACATAAATAACAGGCGAGAGCGTAGTATAAGATATCAGTATGAGTTTCATCCAAAGACGACACTAAATCTCCAAGAGAATATAAACAAAGTCTTCCAGTGGGCCGCAAAAAAAAAAATGATTTTCATTGAGGATAAATTTCAATTGCTTCAGTCAAGCATCTTAATTACTGGGAACGTTTAAAGTCCCTTGACTTGTACTCCTTGGAATGCAGGCGAGAAAAATACATCATAATATACACCTAGAAAATCCTCGAGGGACTATCCCAAATCTACACACAGAAATCACTACCTACAAAAGCAAAAGGCTCGGCAAGCGATGCAACATCCCCACTTTCCCAGTAAAAAGCAGGAGTGCCGCGAGTACACAGAGAGAAAACACAACAAGTGTCAGGGGCCCAAGATTACTCAGCAGCCTTACATCATACATAAGGGGGATTACCAATAGGTCCTTACTGTCTTCAAGAGGGATCTGGATAGGTTCCTAAATTCAATTCCTGAACAGCAGGGCTGTGGGTCGTACCTTGGACCGTGTGCGGCCAGCAGTACCTGCCTGGTTGGAAATATAAACACTTAAGCAGTATAATATGATCCTTTATTGACAACGTTTTTACCAAGTCACAAACAGATCTACCTGGGTGAAACATACGTGAGTATATTTAGGATGAGAATGCTGGGTCAGGTGGAAAAAGCTGCATGTAACAATCTTCCGAGTAGAGTGAAAAAGTCTGAAAACTTGGGTAGCTTTTAATAGAGACTGGATAAGTACTTGAGTGGATCTTCTGCAGTGTTCCTTGATTCTTATGTTCAGCTATCCCACATAAGAACATAAGAATCGAGGAACACTGCAGAAGATCCAAAGTTTTGATAGCTGAACAAGTTACAAAGGTAATGAACCATTCACACGTCTACACCCGATCAGAGGTACATAATGGGTCCAGGGACTGGGCCCCAAAGTTTTGTTAGCTGAACAATGGACAATGCAAATTTTACTGTCTCCGCCCTTCCATTCTCTTTTATGCTGTATGGTCCTTACTGTTTTAGCGCCTCCTCATGAATTTAATATTACTTATAACGAGAGTCATCAAGGCCTAGATTCATGTGTATGCTAACAGGAAGGGTCCACTAAAATAGGGATTAACGTAAACTTTCGATTTGTATACTGAGAGTTGAATTTAACACGTCTCACTGTATAAGGATAAATTATAATTATTATAATTATGAGGGAGCGCTAAACCCGTAGGATTATACAGCGCCTGTGGGGGGGATGGAAGGTATTCAGGCTCAATTCAGGGAACTGGAGCACAGATCCAATTCCCTAGATCAAGAACTCTTCACCAGCGTCAAGGAACCTCCCTTGAAGGGTATAAGGATTAAAACAGAGTTTATATACACAAACTTACACACCTCAGTGTATATACTCTGTGCTATTTTATGTGTTAAGTAGCCAGTAATCAATAAGTGTGACGTCATGTAGAACAGGTTGGTGTGAGGTGGACCCACGAGAAGGAGGAGGAGGAGGAGGAGGAAGAGAAAATGGAGTAAGTTTATTCAGGTATACACAAATACAGTTACATAGATTGTCATAAATAGCAACATATGTGTAGAGAACCTGGGATAACCCAAAAAAAAGTCAGACAAAGTGACTTCTTTCCATTGGGGTCCTTTTACCTTATTATAATATAAACGAGGGAGAGGACGAGTAGCAGCAGCAGCAACAACAACAACAACAGCTGCAACCGCCGCTGTCGCAGCCGCCGCCACCAGCAGCTCACATGACTACCAGTCACCTCTTCACACACACACACACACACACACACACACACACACACACACACACACACACACACACACACACACATGGACCCCAACACAGACACGTGGATCAGCACCAACAACCACACCAAACGTTCTTCAACGGAGTCTTACTCGACCAACCCAAATTATTACATCATCTTCATACGCAGGAAAACTATTTTTTTTCCAGTCTAAGTGTTTTAAATTCTTAAAATACCAATGTTAAGGTGAGGTAATAATAATAATGATGTCTTTAATATGTTGTCTGCATTTTCTGACAATTGACACCCTGCTTGGCGCCCATTTCTGCTTTTCTGGAGAGAGAGAATCGTGTTCCTGAACGAATCTGACTGGAATTCCTACTCTATTTCTACAACATTATAAGTTCCAAATATGTGATGATTGCAACACGAAAGGCTTCGAGCTATGTCATTCGACTCCCCCTGTGGCTATTTTCCATAATAAATAAATAAATAAATAAATAAATAAATAAATATATATATATATATATATATATATATATATATATATATATATATATATATATATATATATATATATATATATATATATACGTTAGCCATTTTTCTTTACACCTATTGCCCCTGTTCACTTAGCAGTCAGTAGGTAACTGGGTGTTACCCGAATGTTGTGGGTCGCATCTTGGGGAAGATAATCAAATGGTTACAATGGAAATAAGCCACCATGACTGACTTTTTTTGGAGGGTTATCCTGAGTTACTACTCTTCAGGTTAATCTGAATAAATTCTTCAACGTTCCTAATAATACAAAGGTATTAATTATTTATAAAGTTAGTATTTTTTTCCCTGGTACGCCGCCTGACTGCTAATTATGGCTTGTATCCCACTTTCATAACAGTATTACATAAATCACTGGTACCTCCACGCTCTCTCGTTAGGTAAAATCCATTATTGACGACAAATAAAAATAGTAAATATATGTATACATTGGTTATATTAGTAACTATGTGCTAAGGAGGGTTTTGACTGAGGACGAATTATATAGATCATTCTATACGTATTTTATTTTCCGCTCGTGTGAGATTTACCTGTACACTGATCAGCGTTTATGACTTGTATCACAATCATGCCCTCTACGCCGAAGAATGGGTAGTTAAAATCATCTCAAAATTTTCTTCAGAAGAGGATATACGGTGTATCTCACTAAAACAAAACACAAACGGAATGGGTTGAGAATTATAACCTAAATCACATCACGATTTTTTAGGTTATACATACAAGGCTACATCTAAATGCTTGCCAAGTCATTGTGCAGAACTGATGAAGACTATCTCATATAGAAGAGGTCTCCAAACTAAGGACAGCGGGCTATATGCGGCCTGCCACAAGATTTTATGCGGCCCACAGCATAAAATTGAAACATTTATAAATAGTAAAACTAACAACCCCCCATTTTCAGTCACGTGATGTTAAAGATTTTGTTGCTTGTAACAATTTATGTCAAAATTTGTTCAAATTTTAGTTCTAATCTTTTCATTTTTTAGATGTACCCTTCAGTTATGGAAGGAAAAGGGAAAAGAACATGCAGAGTGAATGCAGCCTGAAGAATGGGGCATAAAGTCTTCTCTGTACAAGCAGGTGATAAGGCCTTGTGTGTTGTATGTCACGAAACTATGGCAGTTTTGAAGAAGTACAATGCACCTCGGGACTATGAGACCGAACATAAACCAGGTTATTCCCAATTCACAGGAACACAGTGTTCTGAAAAATCTGAATCAATGCAACGCAAGATGCTTTCCCAACAAGCTTTTCTCTTTTTTTTTAAGTAGAAACGAGCTGGAAATGGAAGAGTTATGCCCAGAAAAAGCATTTCTGTTCGAAATTGATTTATTTCTCAAAGAGAAGAATCGACCCGAACCACTTTTATCAAACTGCCTGACTTTGAAAATTGGTATTTTTTTGCAGACTTGACAAGCCATATGTATCAACTGAATCTGAAGTTGCAAGGTGAAACAAAATTGATTTGTGAATTATTCACTCATGTTTAGGCATTCAGAGCAAAATTGATGCTGTTTGAAGGACAAGTGAAAGTTTCTAACTTGCTTCATTTCCCATGTTGTGAAAAATTTCATGAAGAAAGTGAAGCAGAATTTTTTTCTTCGTTTGCAACAGAGACCATTAATGATTTGTAAAAACAATTTGAGAAACGAATTTCTAATTCTGATGGAAAAACAAATAAAATAAAGTTGTTTCAAAATCATTTGACTACATTGTTGAAACTCAGAGAGAAATTATTGATCTCCAATCAGATGACATGCTCAAAGAAAAGTGTAAAGGAGAAAATCTGATCCAGTTTTACAAATCTCTACAGCCTGAACTGTTTCCAAATCTGAAGCGATTTGCTTGTGGATTCATATCAGTTTTGGGTACAATGTACCTTTGTGAGCAATCATTCTAAAAAATGAAGTATGTCAAGTCCAAATATCGCACAACTTTATCTGATGAGCATTTAAAGTCCATTCTAATAATTGGCTCCTCAATCTTGACGCTTCAGTTTAGCAAGATTCTGACGTTAAAAAAACAGTTGCATCAGTCCTATTAATCCTGTGCAAATTAATCTTGTGTCATTATTATTATTATTATTATAATCAAAAAGAAGCGCTAAGCCACAAGGACTATACAGTAATCTTGTGTCAGCTTTTCTCATCTACAGTTCAGTAATTGATTTATACTGTCAGAGCATGTCTGACATTTTTACTCATTATACATCATTTCTCAGTGTAAGCACTATTGTTTCTTCGTAATTGTTACATTTCTCTTTTATTCTTAATCATATTATGCTTATTAGAAAAAGGATCCAAATAAAATTTATTCATTTAAATTTTATTAATTCATTTATATTTATTTATAAAATTGATTTTTCATTTGGTCCGCGAAAATGTGTAGAAATACGTAAAAGAAAAGTTGAGACAGGTCATATAGCGATGAATCTGACATCGACACCATGCCTAACCCTTCTAGGGTAGGGTAGGTGCCTGAGCCCGAGCCTTTAGCTCACAAGACTGTCATTCCCATTAGCCCCCTTGGGGCAGGGATGGCAGACCAGAGAGGCCTAGCTTGTGGCTAGGCCTGGGGACAGTTGGTCCCGAAGATGAGGAGGTACTTGTGCCTCCTCCCATGGGAGACTTAAGTCTCATACACTCCCTAAAGAGGGAGCCAAGGCCGGGCCACCACTTGGAAAAGGCCCGGGCCGGGAGAATACCGGCTAATCTTTAATAATAATAATAATAAGATGAATCTGAAAGCCTGAGCTTGCTACCATCTGCAGCTCATAAGACTGCCATCCCCACGAGCCCATTTGAGGCGGGGTAGATGGCAGACCAGAGGCCTAGCTTCTCCCTACGAGCCCCGTGAGGGCGGGGACTGTGGCTAGGCCTGGGGACACTTGGTCCCAAAGATGAGGAGGTACTGTACCTCCTCCCATGGGAGACTTAAGTCTCGAGACACTCCCCAGATAGGGAGCCAAGGCCGGGTCACCACTACTTGGAAAAGACCCGGGCCGGGAGAATACCGGCGAAAAAAAAAAAAAAAAAAAAAGATGAATCTGAGTAAGTCTACTGCCTGCCCTAGCAATTCATTGTAGTAATGCCTGTGAATAATGAGTGTTTGTAACAAGTCTAAAGTTTTCTCATACTCGAAGTACCAGGTAGTGTTCAAAATTACATATTACATTCATGACCGGGTTAAACCCGTATGAGTCATTCAGCGCACAGCGTGATACAGGACCTTGTTAAAACTACATTTCTGGCAAACAGATGCAACTACTTTAAAGAAAATAGAAATATGTTCCCTTCAGAGGGGAGAAAGGATGCCTTAATACTGGTCTCCTAATCCAAGGAGTTACCCTCCCCTTCCTTACATCAAACCTGATTACCCACCTTCTTCCAAGTGCTGCAGGGCACCTACGGAGTTGGAGCTTCCCCATGAATATATAAACATTTATCAAATCAATTTTATCAGAACCTGAATATTACACGTCTTGTATCCGTACATGCTGTATAATATTAAAACGTTTCTCAGCTTGATACAACCATTCATCTCTTTCTTTGGCTACCCTACGTTATTTTAATATATCACAACTATATACCTCCGATCATATCGTTCATTCAAACACTGTAGAAATTTAATTCAGCACTGTAAAATCATATGAAGATTTAACCTGAATAATTTTTGCTTAATTGCATATGTCCAGTGGCGGCTCCGGGAGAGTACCGGCGAATAATAAAAAAAAACATCCTATAGCCTACACACTCCTATAGTATTTGTGCCTGGAGATCTACCACAGCAAATCACCTAAAACCAATAATAACTAAACAAGCGGCTGTACGAACCATTACCCAATCTAGTACCAGACAACATACTCCCCAACTCTTCAAAAGTTTAAACCCACTCAATATACATAATATTTACTCATACTACCATGCATACTTATTATATTATACATTGTTATGCTACAAATTTGTACAATTTTAATGCTTCTTATTTTAAATATTCATTTGTATTTCATGTTGTAATTTGTTTACTGTAATTTTTACCACTGAATATATCATTGCTTAGTTATTCTTAAGTTAATTTTAAGCCTGCCCATAATGCTCTGCATATAAGGGGCTTTTGGTATGTACACCCAATCACTATATTTCTTTGTACAACTATGTATCATGTCCAAATGAAAAATAAATAAATAAATACTATATGTACAGGACAATTAATTATAACATAAACTTGTTCTAAAACTCTTCCTTGATAGCTACAAAAATCTTTCTGGCATACTGCTGTCGACTCAACCTGTGTAAAAGTCCTAAAATCTGGAACTCCCAGCCTTGGAGACTATAGGTCACACATCTGCCAACCACTTCAAAACTAATGCTAAAAAGAACCTCTTTTCCTTAATGTGGTCTCGACAGCAATATATTATGCAGTCAAAACCTGAACTCTGCTCTTTTCATCCAACTCTGTCCTTGTTCTTCCAGATTTCCTTAAACTCCCATGTATTAAAACACTATTTTGTCATATTTGTATTGTGATTTAAGTAACTAGTACAATTCACTCTACTAAATTTAACTATTTTATCTTATTGTAATTTCTTTTATTACAAATTAACCGAGTAAAATTGAATTATAGCATAGGTAAAGTTTTTGCCGGAGATGCCATACATTCTCTACTGTATGACCTGTGCAGTATTACTGAAATTTAGATTAGTATCTGCATTTGTATTTCACCAACATTAATAACTTCCACAAATGTTATATCTTATTAAAATTCCAACAAACTGTTCTAGTAATAAAGTTGGTAGAATTACCGACAATATGTAAAGTAAAAGGACACAAGTGCAACTAATGTGACATTTTATTGTGGCAACGTTTCGCTCTCCAGGAGCTTTATCAAGCCATTACAATAATAATAATAATAATAATAATAATAATAATAATAATAATAATATTGTCTTGCAAACACCATTCTAAGGCAAGTTTCCTATCTCCCTCATTCCAACTAGAATGTAACTTCTAAACCTGAACATATAGAAATTAAGTTAGGGTAACTATATAGTCAAATAATGTGGCTTATTTCCAGTGTAGTTTCGTGACCTTGATTTAATAATTCTACTCCTAATTCATATTAAAAACCAACGTTTATTTAACCTAAGTAAACCTAAATTATATAGCCAGAATAAATCTAAATCACCATATTAACCTGGTCTTACATAACAATATATCGTGACTTACATTAATCTATCCTTAGCTTAACCTAACTTTAACTTAAAGCTTAAAGTTGACCAATCAGTAAAACAGGATGTGTTGCGGCTTTATATTTGCTTTAATGTTGTTAGTGCAATTATTTATTACATTATGTGTTTATTTGTGGTATTGTTGTGATATTTTGTAGTATTTTGTGGTAATTAGTAAGACCAGTGGAGTTACTGTGCTGTCTCCATAACACTTTGTATTTCTCCTAATTGATCGTATAATTAGGTGATGTTATTATAAAATTGTTCTAAACTTTCTATATGCTGTCAGAAACACTATATATGAATAATAAAATATTATGATAAGTTTAAGTAGACAGAGTTTATATAGCCATGGTACTGTGCAGCAATTATTACCTATTATAATTATTATTTATGTGGAAACACTGAAGTCATAGGTACTAAACAGCACCTGGGAAATAGGAGGCAACAAGGTTTAATCCAAGGAAGAGGAGGTCAGGTCCAATTTCGTGGATCAAGAGCCCCTGACTTGGCTCACTGAACCTCCCAGGAAGAAAGAGACGTTGTTGTTGTTATGTCTTACAAATACATTACGTCAATTACCACATTATCCAACAACATTAATATATGTCCCAGTAACATACAGACAAACTGATACATATTAAATCTTCATAACACTTACCATAACAAGTGTACATTAACATGGCAAGAGGCAAAACAAATTCCGTCGTACTGAATCATTTCTGAGAAACGTTTTTGTTTTAGTCTTTGAAACTCGTGTTGTTGAAATAATTTTACTGTTTTTCCTTATTACACAAAAACACTCAAACACACACACTGATAATGTTTGATGGGTACAAACACCGTTGAAATATGAACTTGTAGCCAGCTCTCGGATTCTGCCTGGAGCTGCAACACAACATTATAATACAAGAAACAATTATCTCTGATATATTGCGTGTTAGACTCGATATACACAGTAACTTTATGTACACAGATGATCCTAAATTTTGGAACTCCTTTCCAGGTGTTAAAAAGTTCCCTTTCAGCTAACAGCTTCGAAAATATTGTCAAAAATCAGTTCTATCTGACTTAAACCTTCCTAGACAATTTATGTAACTAAAACCTGATGTAGCATCGTCAACTTTGTTGATCCAATGTATTAATCTCAAAATATGTTAATTCATACACTAAATTTTTGCAGTAATTTATATGTCAAATATGGCAAACTTTAGCATTCTAGTAAACTATATTTGTCGCCATTGTCTAGTAATTATAACTTAATTTTAATATTAAGTCTGCCTGAGATGCTATAAAGTATAAAGTTAATTGTATACTGTACCCCATTTTATAGATAGAAAGTTGTTTGTTTTAAATTAATACCTGCACTCACGTTTTCTTCGTTAATTATTATTATTATTATTATTATTATTATTATTATTATTATTATTATTATTATTATTATTATTATTATTATTACTACTACTTCTATTTTTATTAATTATTATCATTTGTATTATAACTTTCATTTATACGGAAATTCTTAGCTCGTAGTCATAAGCGTTTATTTCGTTATTTTTTATTCTTAATTTATGGTCTTTTAATGTGTAAGTTTAATGAAGGTTAATATGTGGGTGATACTGCCAGAGTTGCCAAGGTTAATATGTGGGTGATACTGCCAGAGTTGCCAAGGTTAATATGTGGGTGATACTGCCAGAGTTGCCAAGGTTAATATGTGGGTGATACTGCCAGAGTTGCCAAGGTTAATGTGTGTGTGATACTGCCAGAGTTGCCAAGGTTAATATGTGGGTGATATTGCCAGAGTTGCCAAGGTTAATATGTGGGTGATACTGCCAGAGTTGCCAAGGTTAATATGTGGGTGATACTGCCAGAGTTGCCAAGGTTAATATGTGGGTGATACTGCCAGAGTTGCCAAGGTTAATGAGTGTGTGATACTGCCAGAGTTGCCAAGGTTAATATGTGGGTGATATTGCCAGAGTTGCCAAGGTTAATATGTGGGTGATACTGCCAGAGTTGCCAAGATTAATATGTGGGTGATACTGCCAGAGTTGCCAAGGTTAATATGTGGGTGATACTGCCAGAGTTGCCAAGGTTAATGTGTGGGTGATACTGCCAGAGTTGCCAAGGTTAATATGTGGGTGATACTGCCAGAGTTGCCAAGGTTAATATGTGGGTGATACTGCCAGAGTTGCCAAGGTTAATATGTGGGTGATACTGCCAGAGTTGCCAAGGTTAATGTGTGGGTGAAACTGCCAGAGTTGCCAAGGTTAATATGTGGGTGATACTGCCAGAGTTGCCAAGGTTAATATGTGGGTGATACTGCCAGAGTTGCCAAGGTTAATGTGTGTGTGATACTGCCAGAGTTGCCAAGGTTAAAATGTGGGTGATACTGCCAGAGTTGCCAAGGTTAATATGTGGGTGATACTGCCAGAGTTGCCAAGGTTAATGTGTGGGTGATACTGCCAGAGTTGCCAAGGTTAATATGTGTGTGATATTGCCAGAGTTGCCAAGGTTAATATGTGTGTGATATTGCCAGAGTTGCCAAGGTTAATATGTGGGTGATATTGCCAGAGTTGCCAAGGTTAATATGTGGGTGATACTGCCAGAGTTGCCAAGGTTAATATGTGTGTGATACTGCCAGAGTTGCCAAGGTTAATATGTGGGTGATATTGCCAGAGTTGCCAAGGTTAATATGTGGGTGATACTGCCAGAGTTGCCAAGGTTAATATGTGTGTGATACTGCCAGAGTTGCCAAGGTTAATATGTGGGTGATACTGCCAGAGTTGCCAAGGTTAATATGTGTGTGATATTGCCAGAGTTGCCAAGGTTAATATGTGGGTGATACTGCCAGAGTTGCCAAGGTTAATGTGTGGGTGATACTGCCAGAGTTGCTAAGGTTAATATGTGTGTGATATTGCCAGAGTTGCCAAGGTTAATATGTGGGTGATATTGCCAGAGTTGCCAAGGTTAATATGTGAGTGATATTGCCAGAGTTGCCAATGTTAATATGTGGGTGATATTGCCAGAGTTGCCAAGGTTAATATGTGGGTGATACTGCCAGAGTTGCCAAGGTTAATATGTGTGTGATATTGCCAGAGTTGCCAAGGTTAATATGTGTGTGATATTGCCAGAGTTGCCAAGGTTAATATGTGGGTGATATTGCCAGAGTTGCCAAGGTTAATATGTGGGTGATACTGCCAGAGTTGCCAAGGTTAATTTGTGGGTGATATTGCCAGAGTTGCCAAGGTTAATATGTGGGTGATACTGCCAGAGTTGCCAAGGTTAATATGTGGGTGATATTGCCAGAGTTGCCAAGGTTAATACATGGGTGATACTGCCAGAGTTGCCAAGGTTAATATGTGGCTGATATTGCCAGACTTGCCAAGGTTAATATGTGGGTGATACTGCCAGAGTTGCCAAGGTTAATATATGGGTGATATTGCCAGAGTTGCCAAGGTTAATATGTGGGTGATACTGCCAGAGTTGCCAAGGTTAATATGTGGCTGATATTGCCAGAGTTGCCAAGGTTAATATGTGGGTGATGCTGCCAGAGTTGCCAAGGTTAATATATGGGTGATATTGCCAGAGTTGCCAAGGTTAATATGTGGGTGATACTGCCAGAGTTGCCAAGGTTAATATGTGGGTGATATTGCCAGAGTTGCCAAGGTTAATATGTGGGTGATACTGCCAGAGTTGCCAAGGTTAATATGTGGGTGATACTGCCAGAGTTGCCAAGGTTAATATGTGGGTTATACTGCCAGAGTTGCCAAGGTTAATGTGTGGGTGATACTGCCAGAGTTGCCAAGGTTAATATGTGGGTGATACTGCCAGAGTTGCCAAGGTTAATATGTGGGTGATACTGCCAGAGTTGCCAAGGTTAATATGTGGGTGATACTGCCAGAGTTGCCAAGGTTAATATGTGTGTGATATTGCCAGAGTTGCCAAGGTTAATATGTGGGTGATACTGCCAGAGTTGCCAAGGTTAATGTGTGGGTGATACTGCCAGAGTTGCTAAGGTTAATATGTGTGTGATATTGCCAGAGTTGCCAAGGTTAATATGTGGGTGATATTGCCAGAGTTGCCAAGGTTAATATGTGAGTGATATTGCCAGAGTTGCCAATGTTAATATGTGGGTGATATTGCCAGAGTTGCCAAGGTTAATATGTGGGTGATACTGCCAGAGTTGCCAGGGTTAATATGTGTGTGATATTGCCAGAGTTGCCAAGGTTAATATGTGTGTGATATTGCCAGAGTTGCCAAGGTTAATATGTGGGTGATATTGCCAGAGTTGCCAAGGTTAATATGTGGGTGATACTGCCAGAGTTGCCAAGGTTAATTTGTGGGTGATACTGCCAGAGTTGCCAAGGTTAATATGTGGCTGATATTGCCAGACTTGCCAAGGTTAATATGTGGGTGATACTGCCAGAGTTGCCAAGGTTAATATATGGGTGATATTGCCAGAGTTGCCAAGGTTAATATGTGGGTGATACTGCCAGAGTTGCCAAGGTTAATATGTGGGTGATATTGCCAGAGTTGCCAAGGTTAATATGTGGGTGATACTGCCAGAGTTGCCAAGGTTAATATGTGGCTGATATTGCCAGAGTTGCCAAGGTTAATATGTGGGTGATGCTGAAGAGTTGCCAAGGTTAATATATGGGTGATATTGCCAGAGTTGCCAAGGTTAATATGTGGGTGATACTACCAGAGTTGCCAAGGTTAATGTGTGGGTGATATTGCCAGAGTTGCCAAGGTTAATATGTGAGTGATATTGCCAGAGTTGCCAAGGTTAATATGTGGGTGATAGTGCCAGAGTTGCCAAGGTTAATATGTGGGTGATACTGCCAGAGTTGCCAAGGTTAATATGTGTGTGATACTGCCAGAGTTGCCAAGGTTAATATGTGGGTGATAGTGCCAGAGTTGCCAAGGTTAATATGTGGGGGATACTGCCAGAGTTGCCAAGGTTAATATGTGTGTGATACTGCCAGAGTTGCCAAGGTTAATATGTGGGTGATACTGCCAGAGTTGCCAAGGTTAATGTGTGGGTGATACTGCCAGAGTTGCTAAGGTTAATATGTGTGTGATATTGCCAGAGTTGCCAAGGTTAATATGTGGGTGATATTGCCAGAGTTGCCAAGGTTAATATGTGAGTGATGTTGCCAGAGTTGCCAATGTTAATATGTGGGTGATATTGCCAGAGTTCCCAAGGTTAATATGTGGGTGATACTGCCAGAGTTGCCAAGGTTAATATGTGTGTGATACTGCCAGAGTTGCCAAGGTTAATATGTGGGTGATAGTGCCAGAGTTGCCAAGGTTAATATGTGGGGGATACTGCCAGAGTTGCCAAGGTTAATATGTGTGTGATACTGCCAGAGTTGCCAAGGTTAATATGTGGGTGATACTGCCAGAGTTGCCAAGGTTAATGTGTGGGTGATACTGCCAGAGTTGCTAAGGTTAATATGTGTGTGATATTGCCAGAGTTGCCAAGGTTAATATGTGGGTGATATTGCCAGAGTTGCCAAGGTTAATATGTGAGTGATGTTGCCAGAGTTGCCAATGTTAATATGTGGGTGATATTGCCAGAGTTCCCAAGGTTAATATGTGGGTGATACTGCCAGAGTTGCCAAGGTTAATATGTGTGTGATATTGCCAGAGTTGCCAAGGTTAATATGTGTGTGATATTGCCAGAGTTGCCAAGGTTAATATGTGGGTGATATTGCCAGAGTTGCCAAGGTTAATATGTGGGTGATACTGGCAGAGTTGCCAAGGTTAATTTGTGGGTGATATTGCCAGAGTTGCCAAGGTTAATATGTGGGTGATACTGCCAGAGTTGCCAAGGTTAATATGTGGGTGATATTGCCAGAGTTGCCAAGGTTAATACGTGGGTGATACTGCCAGAGTTGCCAAGGTTAATATGTGGGTGATATTGCCAGAGTTGCCAAGGTTAATATGTGGGTGATACTGCCAGAGTTGCCAAGGTTAATATATGGGTGATATTGCCAGAGTTGCCAAGGTTAATATGTGGGTGATACTGCCAGAGTTGCCAAGGTTAATATGTGGGTGATATTGCCAGAGTTGCCAAGGTTAATATGTGGGTGATACTGCCAGAGTTGCCAAGGTTAATATGTGGCTGATATTGCCAGAGTTGCCAAGGTTAATATGTGGGTGATGCTGCCAGAGTTGCCAAGGTTAATATATGGGTGATATTGCCAGAGTTGCCAAGGTTAATATGTGGGTGATACTGCCAGAGTTGCCAAGGTTAATATGTGGGTGATATTGCCAGAGTTGCCAAGGTTAATATGTGAGTGATATTGCCAGAGTTGCCAAGGTTAATATGTGGGTGATATTGCCAGAGTTGCCAAGGTTAATATGTGGGTGATACTGCCAGAGTTGCCAAGGTTAATATGTGTGTGATGCTGCCAGAGTTGCCAAGGTTAATATGTGGGTGATACTGCCAGAGTTGCCAAGGTTAATATGTGTGTGATATTGCCAGAGTTGCCAAGGTTAATATGTGGGTGATATTGCCAGAGTTGCCAAGGTTAATATGTGAGTGATATTGCCAGAGTTGCCAATGTTAATATGTGGGTGATATTGCCAGAGTTGCCAAGGTTAATATGTGGGTGATACTGCCAGAGTTGCCAAGGTTAATATGCGTGTGATATTGCCAGAGTTGCCAAGGTTAATATGTGTGTGATATTGCCAGAGTTGCCAAGGTTAATATGTGGGTGATATTGCCAGAGTTGCCAAGGTTAATATGTGAGTGATATTGCCAGAGTTGCCAATGTTAATATGAGGGTGATATTGCCAGAGTTGCCAAGGTTAATATGTGGGTGATACTGCCAGAGTTGCCAAGGTTAATATGTGTGTGATATTGCCAGAGTTGCCAAGGTTAATATGTGGGTGATATTCCCAGAGTTGCCAAGGTTAATATGTGGGTGATACTGCCAGAGTTGCCAAGGTTAATATGTGAGTGATATTGCCAGAGTTGCCAAGGTTAATATGTGGGTGATACTGCCAGAGTTGCCAAGGTTAATATGTGGGTGATACTGCCAGAGTTGCCAAGGTTAATATGTGGGTGATATTGCCAGAGTTGCCAAGGTTAATACGTGGGTGATACTGCCAGAGTTGCCAAGGTTAATATGTGGCTGATATTGCCAGAGTTGCCAAGGTTAATATGTGGGTGATACTGCCAGAGTTGTCAAGGTTAATATGTGGGTGATGCTGCCAGAGTTGCCAAGGTTAATATATGGGTGATATTGCCAGAGTTGCCAAGGTTAATATGTGGGTGATACTGCCAGAGTTGCCAAGGTTAATATGTTTCTGACATTGCCAGAGTTCCCAAGGTTAATATGTGGGTGATACTGCCAGAGTTGTCAAAGTTAATATGTGGGTGATGCTGCCAGAGTTGCCAAGGTTAATATGTGGCTGACATTGCCAAAGTTCCCAAGGTTAATATTTGGCTAATATTGCCAGTTGCCAAGGTTAATATGTGGGTGATACTGCCAGAGTTGCCAAGGTTAATGTGTGTGATATTGCCAGAGTTGCCAAGGTTAATATGTGTGTGATATTGCCAGAGTTGCCAAGGTTAATATGTGGGTGATACTGCCAGAGTTGCCAAGGTTAATATGTGGGTGATATTGCCAGAGTTGCCAAGGTTAATATGTGGGTGATACTGCCAGAGTTGCCAAGGTTAATATGTGGGTGATATTGCAAGAGTTGCCAAGGTTAATACGTGGGTGATACTGCCAGAGTTGCCAAGGTTAATATGTGGCTGATATTGCCAGAGTTGCCAAGGTTAATATGTGGGTGATACTGCCAGAGTTGTCAAGGTTAATGTGTGGGTGATGCTGCCAGAGTTGCCAAGGTTAATATATGGGTGATATTGCCAGAGTTGCCAAGGTTAATATGTGGGTGATACTGCCAGAATTGCCAAGGTTAATATGTGGCTGATATTGCCAGAGTTGCCAAGGTTAATATGTGGGTGATACTGCCAGAGTTGTCAAGGTTAATATGTGGGTGATGCTGCCAGAGTTGCCAAGGTTAATATGTGGCTGACATTGCCAGAGTTGCCAAGGTTAATATGTGGGTGATATTGCCAGAGTTGCCAAGGTTAATATGTGGGTGATTCTGCCAGAATTGCCAAGGTTAATATGTGGCTGATATTGCCAGAGTTGCCAAGGTTAATATGTGGGTGATACTGCCAGAGTTGCCAAGGTTAATATGTGGCTGACATTGCCAGAGTTCCCAAGGTTAATATGTGGGTGATACTGCCAGAATTGCCAAGGTTAATATGTGGCTGATATTGCCAGAGTTGCCAAGGTTAATATGTGGGTGATACTGCCAGAATTGCCAAGGTTAATATGTGGCTGATATTGCCAGAGTTGCCAAGGTTAATATGTGGGTGATACTGCCAGAATTGCCAAGGTTAATATGTGGCTGATATTGCCAGAGTTCCCAAGGTTAATATGTGGGTGATACTGCCAGAGTTGTCAAGGTTAATATGTGGGTGATGCTGCCAGAGTTGCCAAGGTTAATATGTGGCTGACATTGCCAGAGTTCCCAAGGTTAATATTTGGCTAATATTGCCAGTTGCCAAGGTTAATATGTGGGTGATACTGCCAGAGTTGCCAAGGTTAATGTGTGGGTGATATTGCCAGAGTTGCCAAGGTTAATGTGTGGGTGATATTGCCAGAGTTGCCAAGGTTAATGTGTGGGTGATATTGCCAGAGTTGCCAAGGTTAATATGTGGGTGATGCTGCCAGAGTTGCCAAGGTTAATATGTGGCTGACATTGCCAGAGTTCCCAAGGTTAATATTTGGCTAATATTGCCAGTTGCCAAGGTTAATATGTGGGTGATACTGCCAGAGTTGCCAAGGTTAATATGTGGGTGATACTGCCAGAGTTGCCAAGGTTAATGTGTGGGTGATATTACCAGAGTTGCCAAGGTTAATGTGTGGGTGATATTGCCAGAGTTGCCAAGGTTAATATGTGGGTGATACTGCCAGAGTTGCCAAGGTTAATATGTGGCTGACATTGCCAGAGTTCCCAAGGTTAATATTTGGCTAATATTGCCAGTTGCCAAGGTTAATATGTGGGTGATACTGCCAGAGTTGCCAAGGTTAATATGTGGGTGATACTGCCAGAGTTGCCAAGGTTAATGTGTGGGTGATATTACCAGAGTTGCCAAGGTTAATGTGTGGGTGATATTGCCAGAGTTGCCAAGGTTAATATGTGGGTGATACTGCCAGAGTTGCCAAGGTTAATATGTGGGTGATACTGCCAGAGTTGCCAAGGTTAATATGTGGGTGATACTGCCAGAGTTGCCAAGGTTAATATGTGGGTGATACTGCCAGAGTTGCCAAGGTTAATATGTGGGTGATACTGCCAGAGTTGCCAAGGTTAATGTGTGGGTGATATTGCCAGAGTTGCCAAGGTTACCTACAATACATATTGTTATTATATCTAGTTATTAATGTATGTAAACGTAGCAGTGTTTTGTCTGCTTTTAAAGTTTTTTATATAAGCCAAAAATCAATATACAACGTCACTATATCAGTTGTACAACACATTGTGTATGTATTGAGAGCGTCACTATAAATACACAAGGAAGGGGATATCACCATATATACACTTGAGAGTTTACTTAAATCCTAATACTCCCATATTAGGGATTACAGTAATTTCGGATTACTGGTGAAAAAGAGACATACAACCTTAATTAACAAGTCTTGTGTGTAGACAGGATTTACGCCCAATTAACCAACCATTGTGTGAGCCCTAACACGCTTTAATTCAATTTTAGTTTTTATATACGCATATAAATAACCGAGTATTATGTTCCTATTACAACCATAATAACTGCAAGAAGAGATATTTTAAGTATTTATATAACATGTAATCCTTTCATATAATCAGTTGCTCAGGTGCGTCTACTGTGAGTCTTATTAGTACGTATTGTACACCGAGTGAAGTATCAGTATGTATATACCGAGAGGTGTACCATTATATGCTTATGGAACTATGGTATCATCACTCCCACCTCCCATGCTTATGGAACTATGGTATCATCACTCCCACCTCCCATGCTTATGGAACTATGGTATCATCACTCCCACCTCCCATGCTTATGGAACTATGGTGTCATCACTCCCACCTCCCATGCTTATGGAACTATGGTATCATCTCTCCCACCTCCCATGCTTATGGAACTATGGTATCATCACTCCCACCTCCCATGCTTATGGAACTATGGTATCATCTCTCCCACCTCCCATGCTTATGGAACTATGGTATCATCACTCCCACCTCCCATGCTTATGGAACTATGGTATCATCACTCCCACCTCCCATGCTTATGGAACTATGGTATCATCTCTCCCACCTCCCATGCTTATGGAACTATGGTATCACCACTCCCACCTCCCATGCTTATGGAACTATGGTATCATCACTCCCACCTCCCATGCTTATGGAACTATGGTATCATCACTCCCACCTCCCATGCTTATGGAACTATGGTATCATCACTCCCACCTCCCATGCTTATGGAACTATGGTATCATCACTCCCACCTCCCATGCTTATGGAACTATGGTATCATCTCTCCCACCTCCCATGCTTATGGAACTATAGTATCATCACTCCCACCTCCCATGCTTATGTAACTATGGTATCATCACTCCCACCTCCCATGCTTATGGAACTATGGTATCATCACTCCCACCTCCGATGCTTATGGAACTATGGTATCATCTCTCCCACCTCCCATGCTTATGGAACTATGGTATCATCACTCCCACCTCCCATGCTTATGGAACTATGGTATCATCACTCACACCTCCCATGCTTATGGAACTATGGTATCATCACTCCCACCTCCCATGCTTATGGAACTATGGAATCTCTCCCACCTCCCATGCTTATGGAACTATGGTATCATCACTCCCACCTCCCATGCTTATGGAACTATGGTATCTCTCCCACCTCCCATGCTTATGGAACTATGGTATCATCACTCCCACCTCCCATGCTTATGGAACTATGGTATCTCTCCCACCTCCCATGCTTATGGAACTATGGTATCATCACTCCCACCTCCCATGCTTATGGAACTATGGTATCTCTCCCACCTCCCATGCTTATGGAACTATGGTATCATCACTCCCACCTCCCATGCTTATGGAACTATGGTATCATCACTCCCACCTCCCATGCTTATGGAACTATGGTATCTCTCCCACCTCCCATGCTTATGGAACTATGGTATCATCACTCCCACCTCCCATGCTTATGGAACTATGGTATCATCACTCCCACCTCCCATGCTTATGGAACTATGGTATCTCTCCCACCTCCCATGCTTATGGAACTATGGTATCATCACTCCCACCTCCCATGCTTATGGAACTATGGTATCATCACTCCCACCTCCCATGCTTATGGAACTATGGTATCTCTCCCACCTCCCATGCTTATGGAACTATGGTATCATCACTCCCACCTCCCATGCTTATGGAACTATGGTATCTCTCCCACCTCCCATGCTTATGGAACTATGGTATCATCACTCCCACCTCCCATGCTTATGGAACTATGGTATCATCACTCCCACCTCCCATGCTTATGGAACTATGGTATCTCTCCCACCTCCCATGCTTATGGAACTATGGTATCATCACTCCCACCTCCCATGCTTATGGAACTATGGTATCTCTCCCACCTCCCATGCTTATGGAACTATGGTATCATCACTCCCACCTCCCATGCTTATGGAACTATGGTATCTCTCCCACCTCCCATGCTTATGGAACTATGGTATCATCACTCCCACCTCCCATGCTTATGGAACTATGGTATCTCTCCCACCTCCCATGCTTATGGAACTATAGTATCATCACTCCCACCTCCCATGCTTATGGAACTATAGTATCATCACTCCCACCTCCCATGGTTGTGAAAGTATTAGAGTTACGTTTAGCACCTGCTTCAGTATCACTTAAGGGAAATATACATGTTAAAGCGAGTTAATTGAATGGGTGAGAGGGAGGGAGGGAGGGAGGGAGGGAGAGACTGATAGGTCCTTCAGGTACATGACTGCCAATATTCACATGTGTAACATTAGTTTGTATGTTAAAATGCTAATATTTGCACCTGCCGTCCCTGTTCACACAACAGTAAATAGGTACCTGGGTATTAGTAGACTGGTGTGGGTCGCATCCTGGGCCAAAATTAACCTAATTTACCCGAAATGCTCTGCATAACAAGGGGCTTTCTATATAGTATGTCACTGGTATCACCTGGGTCTATATAAGTTATACATGTACTTGTAGATATAATTATTATTATTATTATTATTATTATTATTATTATTATTATTATTATTATTATTATTATTATTATGTGTTCTCATTTTGTTGTTGTTGGTTGTTTTTTCTCATTTTTCTTCATTCCAAATATCACATAATATATATAATTAATTTATATTAATATCTACATTATATTACACATTGCATTTAATCTTTTAGATGTCATTAAACGTAGGATAACCCTACACACACACACACACACACACACACACACACACACACACATACACACACACACACACACACACACACACACACATATATATATATATATATATATATATATATATATATATATATATATATATATATATATATATATATATATATATATATATATATATATATATATATATATATATATATATATATATATATATATAACTATGTGTGTCTACATATGTTATTGAGTTTAAAACTGTCATTAGTAGTTTTATAGTTAAAAGAAGCGCCAAGCACGAAGATATTATTTAAAGACATTCTCCTGTTTATATTACAAGATAAATCAGTACAATAAAAACAGTGGTAATATCGTGCTTATATTACGCGTTACATTATCACAAATAATGTCTGGGACTTACATCACATATATCGTTCTCACACTGCACACTGCGTACCTTTACCTTGGATATATACTGTTGATGAGCTCGGTGAGTCATTCTACCCCCGGAGCTCAGCCATGGGCCAGGCTCGTCTGGTGCTTGCCTGGTCAACCAGGCTGTTCCTGCTGGCGGCCTGCTGCTCGGTACTATTTCAGGAGAAATTTATTACCCTTAAGGGGCTTTTAATGCAAAGAACCGGAACTACCCTTCCCTCCCATGCCTCGAATCTGATTACTTTCCATTTTTCTGGCGCTGTATAACCCCTACGAGTTTACCTCTCTCCATGAATATAATAATATAGAATAAGAATTCAACTATGATAACATTCGTCTGGGAGACAATATCCACGGTGGCCAAACGTAGCATAGTGGTGTTGCACCATTATATGTAACCCACAGCACACTACAGCTGCACTTACAGGGTTCTTGCTCTCATGTGATCATAACCTGAGATATTGGTACTCTGTAA
Source organism: Cherax quadricarinatus (assembly GCF_038502225.1). Taxonomy (NCBI): domain Eukaryota; kingdom Metazoa; phylum Arthropoda; class Malacostraca; order Decapoda; family Parastacidae; genus Cherax; species Cherax quadricarinatus. Next base: position 47,882,097 of record NC_091310.1, on the reverse strand, counting down.
CTCGAGTACTGATCAAAGTGTTTAAGTGATGAGTTTAACAGCAGCGATGTACACTGTTGTCTGTCTGAAAAATAATTGAAAAGAAACTGAAGAAGTAACGTTATTTTAGCCACTACATGTATATACATCAAGAGGTGGATCAATGTATATACATCAAGAGGTGGATCAATGTATATACATCAAGAGGTGGATCAATGTATATACATCAAGAGGTGGATCAATGTATATACATCAAGAGGTGGATCAATGTATATACATCAAGAGGTGGATCAATGTATATACATCAAGAGGTGGATCAATGTATATACATCAAGAGGTGGATCAATGTATATACATCAAGAGGTAGATCAATGTATATACATCAAGAGGTGGATCAATGTATATACATCAAGAGGTGGATCAATGTATATACATCAAGAGGTGGATCAATGTATATACATCAAGAGGTGGATCAATGTATATACATCAAGAGGTGGATCAATGTATATACATCAAGAGGTGGATCAATGTATATACATCAAGAGGTGGATCACTGTATATACACCAGGAGGTGGATCACTGTATATACATCAAGAGGTGGATCAATGTATATACATCAAGAGGTGGATCAATGTATATACATCAAGAGGTGGATCAATATATATACATCAAGAGGTGGATCAATGTATATACATCAAGAGGTGGATCAATATATATACATCAAGAGGTGGATCAATGTATATACATCAAGAGGTGGATCAATGTATATACATCAAGAGGTGGATCAATGTATATACATCAAGAGGTGGATCAATATATATACATCAAGAGGTGGATCAATGTATATACATCAAGAGGTGGATCAATGTATATACATCAAGAGGTGGATCAATATATATACACCAGGAGGTGGATCAATGTATATACATCAAGAGGTGGATCAATGTATATACATCAAGAGGTGGATCAATGTATATACACCAGGAGGTGGATCAATGTATATACATCAAGAGGTGGATCAATGTATATACATCAAGAGGTGGATCAATGTATATACATCAAGAGGTGGATCAATGTATATACATCAAGAGGTGGATCAATGTATATACATCAAGAGGTGGATCAATGTATTTACATCAAGAGGTGGATCAATGTATATACATCAAGAGATGGATCAATGTATTTACATCAAGAGGTGGATCAATGTATATACATCAAGAGGTGGATCAATGTATGTACATCAAGAGGTAGATCAATGTATATACATCAAGAGGTAGATCAATGTATATACATCAAGAGGTGGATTAATGTATATACATCAAGAGATATATCAATGTATATACATCAAGAGGTGGATCAATGTATATACATCAAGAGGTGGATCAATGTATATACATCAAGAGGTGGATCAATGTATATACATCAAGAGGTGGATCAATGTATATACATCAAGAGGTGGATCAATGTATATATATCAAGAGGTGGATCAATGTATATACATCAAGAGATGGATCAATGTATTTACATCAAGAGGTGGATCAATGTATATACATCAAGAGGTGGATCAATGTATATACATCAAGAGGTAGATCAATGTATATACATCAAGAGGTAGATCAATGTATATACATCAAGAGGTGGATTAATGTATATACATCAAGAGATATATCAATGTATATACATCAAGAGGTGGATCAATGTATATACATCAAGAGGTGGATCAATGTATATACATCAAGAGGTGGATCAATGTATATACATCAAGAGGTGGATCAATGTATATACATCAAGAGGTGGATCAATGTATATACATCAAGAGGTGGATCAATGTATATACATCAAGAGGTGGATCAATGTATATACATCAAGAGGTGGATCAATGTATATACATCAAGAGGTGGATCAATATATATACATCAAGAGGTGGATCAATGTATATACATCAAGAGGTGGATCAATGTATATACATCAAGAAGTAGATCAATGTATATACATCAAGAGGTAGATCAATGTATATACATCAAGAGGTGGATCAATGTATATACATCAAGAGGTGGATCAATGTATATACATCAAGAGGTGGATCAATATATATACACCAAGAGGTGGATCAATGTATATACATCAAGAGGTGGATCAATGTATATACATCAAGAGGTGGATCAATGTATATACATCAAGAGGTAGATCAATGTATATACATCAAGAGGTAGATCAATGTATATACATCAAGAGGTGGATTAATGTATATACATCAAGAGATATATCAATGTATATACATCAAGAGGTGGATCAATGTATATACATCAAGAGGTGGATCAATGTATATATATCAAGAGGTGCATCAATGTATATACACCAAGAGGTGGATCAATGTATATACACCAAAGGTGGATCAATGTATATACTCCAAGAAGTGGATCAGTGTATATACATCAAGAGGTAGATCAGTGTATATACACCAAGAGGTGGATCGATGTATATACACCAAGAGGTAGATCAGTGTATATACACCAAGAGGTAGATCAATGTATATACACTAACGTGAATCACTGTATATACTTCAAGAGGTAGATCAATGTATATATACCATGAAGCATTTCTCTCATAATTACGTACAACGGGAGTGTATTTTAATTCCTTAGAAAAGTCTAGAACGTAGCTACCGCCACTCACGTCCCGTCCTTATGCAGCTCTGTTACTGACACTGAGAGAAGAGTGACGACTTGCAGGGAGAGACGGCAGGAGAGATGATATATATATATTTTTTTTGCTCTCTCTCTCTCTCTCTCTTTACCTCTGTAACAATGATTTGATGAGAGTAGAGCACTATGAATATAAACAGAATGTATATATATATACAATGGAAGTGTGGTAAAATACCCGCTTAATGCGGGGAATGATAATTCGACCATTCAAAACAGGTTTCTCTCTCTAAAGAAAAAAAACATTTTGACTGTTGATTAACGGAATTTTGGGGAAATAACAGCTTTTCCCCAACAACTTGAAAAGCCCCTCTCATATTGGTTTGAAATAGAAGGAACCTAAGCTAGCCTATCCTAACCCACCTAACCTATCCTAACCCACCTGTCCTAACCCACCTAACCTATCCTAACCCATATGTCCTAACCCACCTAACCTATCCTAACCCCACCTAACGAGTATATACTGTCTACATAAAGAAGACAAATGTGCAATGTATAAGAAATTCTATTTTGGAGACGTTTCGCTCATCAGGAACTCTGTTCTCCGTATTTTTACCTGATGCAGAGTGCACTTTCGTCAGCATACAGTAGAATTTGCATTTAAGAAATAATGGACATATTATTTACATAGCACATGATTACCAGATGCCATAAAATACTGGTGGTGATAGTAAGTGGTGGTGAGAACTGATCTTTGACAGCGTCTGCAACATATTAAGAGATGATGTGATAGATGTGGGTGTCGCGGTATATGGTGGTAGCTCGGCTTAAGCTGGACAAGTTACAAAAGTAATGAACTCTAGGTAGATCTGGTCAAAATCATGACCAAGTTATAAGGTAATGAACTCTAGGTAGATCTGGTCAAAATCATGACCAAGTTATAAGGTAATGAATCATCTACACGTCTATACATGGTCACAACCATGAACAAATTTTGCTGTCCACTTAAATTCACTTAAATAAATGTGCTGTTTCAGGGTCCTAGATGTGTTCCCCAATGTATAATTTGTTACATGCTTGTCGTCAGACCCTGTTAGAATCTGCTCTCACTGATACAGTAAGTTTGTTTAGGTACAAATACACATAAATACAGTTACATAAATTATATCATACATAGCAGCATATGTGTAGATTACCTAAGATAACCCACAAAAAAGTCTATGTGACTTATTTCCATTGAAGTCCTTTACATCCAACACTATTGCCCAACAAACACGATGTGCAACTGGCCTCACCAAATATTATACACGCTGCTGTTTCTCTTCTCTATACTGAATTGATAAAGTCCTTAGTAGGCGAAACATTATTCTTAATAAATGTCCTGGTTACCGTGTATGTATCCTAATCAATTTTATAATGCACTTTCATTATGATAAGCCTCAGTGTTTTCTCAGATTACATTATATAGGATATCTTATGCTAGCTCAGACTCAAGGAAATTTGGGCTGGACTCGAATCACAGTGTTTCAACTCAGGCTGCTGTGAATGAAGAGTGAACATGTTAAAGTTTTATTGGTAAGAGATTAGGAATGCACTTAGAAGCAGAAGTCCAGTTTATTAACACGTTTTGCTTGAATACAAGAATCTAATTAGATATTTTAAAAAATTAGTATCAAGAGAGGTTCATGCGGGTCCCTCACGTGTAGGAACAGTGAAAGTTGAAAAAAAAAATGATGCTAGCATAAAGAGTTAGATTGATCTTAATGTTGATTATATAATGTATTCCTAAGCAAACTTGCGTTCATAAACGCATTAAAGATCACCGAAAAAACAAGACATGGACTTTGCGCACATCCTTAATTTTCTGACCAATAGCCGACTCTTCTGTGTATGATATATTTTGTCAGGTTACGGTAACTTATGTAATAAATATATAAGAAATTTTCCTAAGTGCAATGACCTAACACTGTAACTGCTTAAAAAATATCTTGAAACCAAATTTTTTTAATTTACTTAAACTAGTACAAGTTATCCCAATCCAGAGAGGTGGAAACCCAACTGAAATTAACCCCTACAGACAATTTCTAACTTGTCATTATTATCTAAAATCTTCGAAAAGATGATATATAAACGAATATACAATTTTTTACTAAACAAAACATTCTTAACCCTTACCAGTTTGACTTCAGGAAAAATTACTAATAATATTATCCTAAAGACGTTAACTTGTCTATTCAGCTCTAGAAAATAATGAATATTCAATGGGCCTCTTTGTTGATGTAAGAAAAGTTTTTTCACACTGTAGACCACAACATCTTGCTGATAAAACTAAAGCTTTGTGGAAGTGGAAGGCATGTTTTCTCTTATATAAAGTCCTACCTTACAGACAGACATCAGTATGTAACCATCAATAACATAACCCCACCAACCTGGACTATCAACATAAGGATGTCACAGAATAGTTTCCGTGGTGCATTATTATCCTACATCTATATCAATGAACTACCAAATGCTTCCCAGTAACTCAGACCAGTCCTGTTTGCAGATGACACAACATTTATCATATCTAATATAGATCTTGTTGTCTTCAGCAACACCAGGATGGCAGCTAACGAACTTTCAATACTGGCAATACCTTCTACTTGGTGTTTGGGAATAAAACTAAACATACTCATTTTACCATAAAAGTAATTCACACAGAAAGACAAGAGGAATAATTCTTAGATATGCACTTTGACTGCAACCTGAAAGTCAATGCTCAAATCCAACGCATATCTAAGAAAATTTCTTAACCTGGACATTCTATCAAAAATTCTCTACAGTGTTCATCACACGACGTTACTAAAAAAGAGCCGAACCACGGACGGGGATAGAACCCGCGGGTGCTATCCCCATCCGTGGTTTGTTTGCAAATCGTGTCATTTCGATTTCGTGAGTCACGACGTTACTAACTCTCCACACTCCTCTCCTAACTTACGGTATCCGTGCTTGGGGATCCACTACAGCAAATTACCCAAAACCTATTTTTTAAAGAAGAGAAATCAGCTGTTAGAATAATCAGCCAATCAAGTCCAAAACAACACAAACTTCAACTATTCAAAAATCTTGATTTATTCAACATACAACACATCCACACTTTCTACTGTGTATTTTATATATAAAAGACAGAACGCACTTCAACCCAGCGTTCCGACTCTTCCTGGAAAGCTGCAACACAACGCACAGACACACTACAAGACATATTTCTCTTTGATATACCACATGTTCAACTCAGTCTAATAAAATATCTAAAATGTGGAATTCTCTTCCAGAAGATGCAAAACCTACCCCGTCTGCCACCATCTTAGCCTGACCTAAACCCTGCTCAAATTCATTGTGTTTATGTCCAGTAAATATGAAAACCATGATGATCTGCATCAAATTAGCATTCATGCTGATGTTATCCTTACGACTAGTATAGTTCAACATATATAATAGCTGTGATGAATGGTTTGAAAAACCGACAAGTTGAAGATTGGGACACTTATGCAGCATATGGGAATCTTTATTCAGGAAACGTTTCGCCACACAGTGACTCCAGGCTGAGGGACTGATTACCTCATACTCCTACTCTCCTTACGCCTTCCTCTTTGTATTGGACTGATGAAGCCACTGTGTGGCGAAACGTTTCCTGAATAAAGATTCCCATATGCTGCATAAGTGTCTCAATCTTCATATATAATAGCCATAAATATGTTCTACTACGGTATTAACCACTATAAACGTTATACCAAATTACATAAAATTTCAAAATGTTGTAAAATATAAACCAAATAATTATAAAATGCTAAACAATACAAACTATGGCATTCAAATAAACTAAATCATTTATACAACTGTTCAGTAGTTAGTTTTAAGTTAATTTTAACTCTGCTTGAAATGCTGTGAATAACAAGTCTTTATGTAAAGTAATTAAATCATGATAATTTATTCTATATTAATTGTATAATGCCCTTAATAGAAATAAAGTCCTCACTGACAGTCATAATTCTCATAAAACGTAAAGGAAAGAGGGATTTGTGTGGGATGGGAGAAGTTAAACTGGGCAGGAGGGACAGTATGTGAGAAGTTAAACTGGGCAGGAGGGACAGTATGTGAGAAGTTAAACTAGGCAGGAGGGACAGTATGTGAGAAGTTAAACTAGGCAGGAGGGACAGTATGTGAGAAGTTAAACTGGGCAGGAGGGACAGTATGGAAGAAGTTAAAGACTGGGCAGGAAAGAGAGCAAAGCGTTAGTTTAATATCTTCATCAAGCACCCTATACCCATCCTGTGGGCGGTAGTCAAAAGATTAGAGAGGTGCATAATGGGTCCAGGAACTGGCAAAGCGGCGGTGAGGTTTCTGTTTAAATTTTCCTGTTATGACGTAATGAGCATGAAAAAATTTACAGCCGTCTTTGACGTCACGTGAACATCAGTCTACCTCAGATGGCGTCATAGACATCATTAGTGATTAGAATGAGCATGTATCCACGGGCCTCCAAGAAAGAGGAGCCTCTACTATTAGAGGTAACAGTTTTGAAAATAGTATAAAATACTGACAAGTTGACGAGTAAGAAGCATATGCAACAGTTGGGTATCTTAATTTTGAGATGTTTCGCCTACACAGACTTCTTCAATCAAATACAAAGGCAGTAGCATTGGTAGCACTATTTTGCCTTGATCCTGGTAGGGGCTCTTGATTCAAGGTGTAATATTTAAGTTTAGTATTTGGTTGATGGTACTTGGTTGATTCTTTGTAGGATGGTTGGTAGGATAAATAGGCTTGGAGGTGAGCCTTAGGTTTATTAGATATTGGGTAGACAGGAGTCCACACAGGGCAGGGAGACATGCGAGAGTCGGGAAGGTATTGCTTGGCTGCTGGCCTGGCTGTCCTGTGAGAGTGGAGCAGGGTCTGGCCGAGTTCTAGGTTGAACTCGGCACATCAGATGGCAGCACAAATGGTTAGGTGCCACGGTCGTCCTGACCGTGGCACACGGTCCATTCATCTGTACCGGACTGAGGAAGTTACTCGTTTTCACAGTAGAGAATCCCAAATGTTGCAAAAGTTTCTCATTTTTTCAACTTTCCTGTTTTCTAAACCATTTACATTATATACATGTATGTCAGACACAGCAACATCTTGGGATCGTCATACAGGGAATTCTTCAACGCTTGACTAACTTATAGGCACGACCTACTTACAGTAGTGGAATTTTCCACTGGTAACTCAGCCCCCTGCTGCTTCAGCTCACCTGTCTGCAGTAAATAAGCCATTTCTCCGCGCATATGCTGTACTTTTCTCAAGATTGATCGACTGAACACATCGACACTAGACTGAGGGACTGATTACCTCAAACTCTTTCTCATCTTCCACCATTTATCTCTGCATCGGACTGAGGAAGTCACACATTGCGAAAGTGTCAAATTTTTCAACTTGTCAGTTTTCTAAATCGTTTACATAACACATTTGTAGGGAACAGAGTCCCGGTATTCACTGCCTACACTGTTTTCTTGTGTACTGCTTCCCTTCCCGAGCCCCCGCGAGGCATCACAGTGAAGATACTGCTCACACCCCTGCTGGTTCATTGCTGAAATTCTTATATACTACTTCACTTAAAGCAGTGCTTGGAGCAGAACTTTGTACAGATCTTTGTATATTTGCTACAGCTATCAGACAGTTTGGAAATAAATTATAAGGCCAAGAGTAAAATAAACAATAGATGTATTTAGGTCGCTGCACGATCCAAGAGAAGTGTCCCAGTACTGCCTAACCAAAGGCCCCTCTACGCCAATGTACGCGAGAAGATTATGCAGTGTGGCATAAGTATATAACGCACTGAAGTATAGAGTGGTAAGGACTCGAAGTGAATCAGATTTGGTATGAAATAGACACTAACATCCCATTTTTTTTTCAAAAATAATGACAAATTAGGATTAATACAGCCCCAAACTAATTCAAACCTTCCACTAAGAAACATCAGCTTTAAAGTCAACCTAAAGAGGAATTCTCTTATTATCTCAGAGGGACCAATATCCTACAATACACCAGCACATTAAGTTTTGAAGTCAGTCAGAATTTCAATTATCAAGCTACCAGCATTAAAATGAGAACGCAATTAGATGAAGCACTCGGAAATTATTGCATAAAAATCAGTATTTAAATTCTGCAGTTTCTTGCATAAAAAAAAACACAAACTGGGACCACCACTGACCAAAATAATTCCAAACCTTTCTCTGCTAAGATTTACCAGCGTTTAACGTTGCAGTAGGTAAGCATGCATGTGTGAGTACTTGCGTAAGAGTTATTAAATTGAGCATTACGTAGAGTTAACCTAGAATAACCAACGGAAGTAAAAAACTGTGATTTTTATTTCTGACCAGAAGAGACATTTGCCGGTTATTGCAGATAATTCAACAATATGTGCTCCTACACAGCCTAAAACCAAGAAATTTTTCATCCATATTATAAGATAAATCAACTATTAAAGATTGATATTTGTTCGCAATTACTTTATTTTTCATCGGGGAAAAGAGGTAAACCAGTAAGGGTCATACAGAGGTTATGGAATGTAAAGCATTCAGATTTAATTCAAGGAAGATGAGGATACATCCAGTCTCTTGGATCAAGAGCCTCTCACCAGCATCAAGGCAAAACGCAATAAAATAATGTTAGACGATCATGAGATTAAAAGTTACAGAATGGCACCTGTGGAAAATACTGTATATATTTTCCGGAAATACAGTAATTTATAGTTAAATAGATGCCCTATATTGTATTTTTAAAAGAAGTATGATATCGAAAATGGGAAACCTGCGGCTGGGGGAGTCACTCGCCATCTTGGTTTTGAATTTTGTACAAATGTTGGTGTAATGGGAAAAATTTTTCGTGCTCTAGAGGTTAAAATTGTGTTGACACCTCTCAAATAGGAGGCGAAATTGGTGGATGTGCATTCCTGCATAACTTGAGATATCAGACGACTGGACAAGACAGCTCCAGGAACCTCAGATAAGCTCTCTAGATTTGTGTGTAATTCTGGCCAGCATTATTTTAATAGATTTAGTTAGAGTGAGGTTTTCTGAGTATGATACACATTAATCTCCAGTCAAATTGGTGAGTGATATTAAGATATATTTTCCTTCTGTTATGTAATTGTGTATATATATATATATATATATATATATATATATATATATATATATATATATATATATATATATATATATATATATAACCATTTATTATTTTTAATATACAGTCCACAAATTTATATATTTACCAGTATTCCTGGTGTATGTATATTTCATTTAATTAATAGGTCCAGAGCAACTTGTGGTTATGACAGTGGTAGGTATCGAAGGGGGACATTTTTTGCGACCTAGGTGTCCCAAATTCCTACTTGTCTATGTAACATTGATAAATAATAATTATCTTTGTTATCATTTACTGTTATGTACATAATTTGTTACTTTCAGATAAATGCAATTTTCCACAGCACCTATAACCTCCATTAACCAACTTGCTTTAAGTGGGGCACAACAGTGTTGTAATGTTGAAGGTGGTCAGGGGAGTTTGTCTCCAGTTATCACACGGAAACATAACCTGGGAATGGCTGATGTAACACTGTGAACAGGTCACACATGTATGTAAATAGTCCTGTGTATTTTACCCTCGATACGGAGAACCAGTGTTCAAAATCTGAAGTCAAACAATGAGGTTTTGTTATAAACGAAAATTTTTGAAAAAGAGCCGAAAAATATTGAAAAATGTTTCGAAAATAGAAAACTCAATCTATTTTTTTATATTCTTTTTTCAAATTCTCTACAATTTTATGAGAAAAAAATATTTTAAATTTTTCGGAAAATTCAATTTGATCAAATTTATATAAAAATGACAAACTGGCATCCATGCAGCCCAAAATCAATACAAAAATAATATACAACCCTTTAGGGTTTGAAGCCGATCCCAAGAGACGTTATTCTAGATATTACATGGGTAACAGTTTAATAAAATTGACAAATCGAGACTGACACAGCTCAAAGTGAGAGACAAGTCTTCTTTTAATAAAACCCGCCAACTGTGAAAGTTTGAAGCTGATCAGGAGAAGCATTCTTTAGCTGTGAAAATTTAAGGCTGATCAGATGAGTCATTCTCCAGTTATGGCACAGCTTCCAATGATTCCATTTTTTTCTCACTACATCAGCGTTTTTACCTACACACAAACTTAATGGGTACATCTTGTCCTATAATATATCAGCCATTAAATACTGAAGCCGTACGTAAAAGGCAAACTGAAATTTATTTAACGTGATGTAATTAATAGTAAAAAAATTTACATATTTCACAGAAAAAATATAAAATCTAGATTTACACTTGAATTTCACTCTCCGCCGTCCTCGAATTAGGGGAAAAAATTTTAGAACGTTTGAAGCTACGCCCCTGAGGGTTTAGGAGGTTATGTCAGCCATTCCAGGATACTGAGACTAATTCCAAGAACTTTGGTCACAGGGCACGTGAATATACTAATTATTCCAAGAATCTGTCCCCAGTGACTAGTCTCAAGCTTCGAAATTTTGAACAAGAATGGATGAGATGTTATGGAGTTGAGAAAAACAAAATGTACGTTGGATGAGGAGGGGAAAATCCAGGAACATCTCAAAAGTCCACCTCCGGAAATACCTGATTATAATAAGATCTACTTTACACACTGTTACTCACAGTAGTCAATTTTAGCCCCGGTAAAGGTCGACAATAATCAATAATTCAAGGCAATATTAATGCCTAGCACGCCTTCCCTCGGTGGCTGGTGAATTATTACTGTTGTTACCAACTGTATCCAGCCAGGACGTGACTCCGTGTATAATGTTACAGATATTTTGGTATTACCCGGCTGTCAATTCAGTAATTGCAATAATTGGTATTGCTGCTTGAAATTCAAAATGTGGACCTAATATATTATTATTATTATTATTATTATTATTATTATTATTATTATTATTATTATTATTATTATTATTATTATCATAAACATTAGCGTTACACTTGCATAAGTCCTACAGCGCCTATGCACTGATATCAGTTTTGTTATAGCATAATAACAAAAAAAAAATAGCACCAAAGATCGACACCATGCCTAATCCTTCTAGGGTAGGGTAGGTGCCTGAGCCCGAGCATTTAGCTCATAAGACTGTCATTCCCATTTGCTCCCTTGGGGCGGGGATGGCAGACCAGAGAAGCCTAGCTTGTGGCTAGGCCTGGGGACAGTTGGTCCCAAAGATGAGGAGGTACTTGTGCCTCCTCCCATGGGAGACTTAGGTCTCAGACACTCCCTAAAGAGGGAGCCAAGACCGGGCCACCACTTGGAAAAGGCCCGGGCCGGGAGAATACAGGCTAATCTTTAACTAACTAACTAATAGCACCAAAACAACAGTAGTAGCAACGGCAACATCAGCATCAACAACAGTAGCAAAAAACAGTAACTGCGGTAGTAATGGTAACAACGGCACTGGTAACCAAAGCAATACCAGAATGTTACTTACTGTACAATATAGGAAGACTTTTCTTACTCATTGCCAGACAGCGCCAGGAACACCACCACCACCACCACCTACCACCACCACCACCACCACCACCACCACCTACCACCACCACCACCACCACCACCACCACCACCTAGCACCACCACCACCACCACCACCACCACCACCACCACCACCTAGCACCACCACCACCACCACCACCACCACCACCACCACCACCACCACCACCACCACCACCTAGCACCACCACCACCACCACCACCACCACCACCACCACCACCTAGCACCACCACCACTACCACCACCACCACCACCACCACCACCACCACCACCACCACCACCACCACCACCACCACCCCCCACCCCCACCACCACCACCACCACCACCACCTAGCACCACCACCACCACCACCACCACCACCACCACCACCACCACCACCTAGCACCACCACCACTACCACCACCACCACCACCACCACCACCACATGGAGGTTACCTGGTTACCTGGAGGTTATTCCGGGGATCAACGCCCCCGCCGCCCGGTCCATGACCAGGCCTCCTGGTGGATCAGGGCCTGGTCAACTAGGCTGTTACTGCTGGCCGCACGCAGCCCCACATACGAGCCACAGCCCGGCTGATCCGGCACCGACTTTAGGTATCTGTCCAGCTCTCTCTTGAAGGCAGCCAGGGGTTTACTGGCAATTCCCCTAATGATTGATGGGAGGCTGTTGAACAGTCTTGGGCCCCGGACACTTATGGTGTTTTCTCTTAGTGTACCAATGGCGCCCCTACTTTAAATTGGGGGCATTTTGCATCGCCTGCCCAGTCTTTTACTTTCGTAGGGAGTGATTTCTGTGTGCAGATTCGGGACCATTCCTTCCAGGATTTTCCAAGTGTAGATTATGATATATCTCTCCCTCCTGCGTTCCAACGAGTACAAGTCAAGTGCTTCCAAGCGTTCCCAGTAGTTAAGGTGCTTGACAGAACTTATACGTGCAGTAAAGGATCTCTGTACACTCTCTAGATCTGCAATTTCACCTGCTTTGAATGGAGATGTTAATGTACAGCAGTATTCCAGCCTAGAGAGAACGAGTGATTTGAAAAGGATCATCATTGGCTTGGCATCTCTCGTTTTGAACGTTCTCATTATCCATCCTATCATTTTCTTTGCACTTGTGATCGTGGCACTGTTGTGATCCTTGAAAGTGAGATCCTCAGACATTACTACTCCCAGGTCCCTTACATAATTTTTCCGCTCTATTGTATGGCCGGAGTCAGTAGTATACTCTGTTCTAGTTATTATCTCCTCCAGTTTTCCATAACGGAGTAGTTGGAATTTGTCCTCATTGAACATCATATTGTTTACCGTTGCCCACTGGAAAACTTTGTTTATATCTTCTTGGAGGTTATGAGAGTATGAGAGCCGTGTGAGTAGTGCCACGGACGTGTGATAGTGCCGCAGCATGTCTGCATTATCTTGGCACAAGGTGATAAGTACGCTTGCTGTCCATTTATATGTTATATTGATTACAACATTATCACAGACACAAGTGCTTTCAGAGGCCTGTTGTACCTGGCCGTACAAGATACCAGAGTAAGCACAGTCACCAGAGCAGTCCAAGTTATTATTATAATTATAACTAAGCGCTAAACCCATAAAGGTTATACGGCGCTGAGAGCCGTCCAGAAAATGTAGAAAAAGGTTTACACCAGATACTGGCTTTTCCGTTTACCATACAGTCGCCCTACCAAACTTAAGTACAGTTATTTACCCTGTATACAATAGCTTTGCCAAATTCCCCAATGAAGTGGGTTTACAAAGAGAGAGTGTAAACATGGGAACTCACTGCTACAGTTTTAGACAGCTAGGTACACAGAGGGAACTAATAGTGTTAAGCACCCAGGATTTGTGAGGATCTGAAGCTCCGAGGTGCATCTGTATGCAAGGTAGTTTACCCTGGGGTTCCCAGCCTCCTCACCCTGACTATTAGACTTTCGGTGCTAGTTGTCAGTCATCTTATATTCGGATGGTGTACTGCATTTTAACAGACAATGAACTAACATACTTTAACAATTCGCAAAAAGGTGAAATTATTTATGGTGGTGGTAGTTGTAGTGATCAAGGCAGTACTAGTAGTAGTAGTAGTAGTAGTAGTAGTAGTAGTAGTAGTAGTAGTAGTAGTAGTAGTAGTAGTAGTAGTAGTAGTAGTAGTAGTAGTAGTAATAGCAGTAACAATAGTAGTAGTGGTGAAGGTATTGAGGTGTTGGTGGTAGGCGGATACATGCTATCAGCTGAATGATAAGATAACTGAACCCCTCTCCCTCTTGTCTCTCACTTGCCATCTCGACAAGTAATTCCTCAAGTAATTCCTCTCACTTAATATTTAGAACATTTAGTTCAGGGGATGACTAAGGCAATATTTTTTTTAATTTGTACCACAAAGGGGGAGTTTAGTTGGCAGTGCCTAGTGAACAAACCCATCACCACAGAGCAGAACATTTTCAGATATTGAAAGGTTATCCTACATTAAATCTGCATAATGTTCTGTTTTATGTGATCATAACATTTGTGTTCTCTAAAGACCATTGTAAAAAAAATATTGCCTGTCAAGCCTGTATAAAAAACTCATATTACATGGCTAGCCAGAAGCCTCTACCTCTAAACCACAATATACAGAATCTTATGATAAATTAGTATGACACTACTCACCAGTACTGGAATTAGACCAGTGCTCCAATTCCTTGGATCAAACCTGAATACCCTCCATTCCCCGAGGCACTGCATGACCTTTATGGGTTTAGTGCTCCCCATGAATAATAATATTATTGACTAGTACCAGATAACAGTACTAAATGTAATAATAGGAGGTTCAGTCTTCTCCCTCTCACTATTCACTTGAGTCACACTGATGTTCACACCTCAGAGATACTTGACACTAGTAAATGGGTTCAGCACTTAATTATGATTATAATAATCGCTACTAAATCATTATCCTATACACTAAAATAGACATATATAGATAATGTAATATAATAGCTGAGTTATTCTCCCTGCCCACTGAACATTATATTCCCTGAAGAAAATAAATACAGCCTCACCCAGTCGTGGATACCGGCGTATAAGACAAGCTCCCTAGCGTTCTAATTAGGTATTGTTACTGGGGTGTGTAGGGGAAGGATGAAATACAAGATGGTGAATAAGGATTATAAAAGGAATGAAATGATAATCAAAGAGGACTGACTGCAAATACAGATATTTATTATAAAAATGGGAAAATACAAATCTTCACACGTAGATTTAGGTGAACTATTCAGTACAGATCTTTTCTCTCTAGTCACACTATGACAATACACTCACTAGCAAATAGATGAGAATATTGTTAGGGACAAAAATAATACAAAGCAATATCTGGATAATATACTGGAACAGTAATACCGGAGATCTGAACTATGCTACACTCACTGTAGGTCCACACCCACCAACTACTCCACCTGCCTAACTAGGCCACCAAACTCTCACTAACTTATCATTCCTAGGTTTTAGGTTTTAGGTAAGGTTTGTCAGGAAACAGAACAAGTTTTCCTGACACGGGTCTTAGTCAGATGATGACCCGCAGTTGGAGCTTTTGGTCATCTGAGCGAGGCCTTCCGCTGGCTTACTGCTCCACCCCTTTAAAAATTATTGTCATGGTTCCAACCATTTTTTTTTCATCATTCCTTTTCTGCGAGCTTTCATACAGGCCTATACAACCACGTAATCTTCGCATTATTCATTGAGACTATAATCTCCTGAGAGAAGTAGACTGTGTGGAGTAGCACCTCTTAGACTGCTGTCTTCAGTAGGAGAAACAAGGCAACACACACAGGACACTGTACCTCACAACTTGAAGACCAAGTGGCCTGGGTGGCTAAAGCTCCCGCTTCACACACGGAGGGCCCGGGTTCGATTCCCGGCGGGTGGAAACATTTCGACACGTTTCCTTACACCTGTTGTCCTGTTCACCTAGCAGCAAATAGGTACCCGGGTGTTAGTCGACTGGTGTGGGTCGCATCCTGGGGGACAAGATTAAGGACCCCAATGGAAATAAGTTAGACAGTCCTCGATGACGCACTGACTTTCTTGGGTTATCCTGGGTGGCTAACCCTCCGGGGTTAAAAATCCGAACGAAATCTTATCTTATCTTATCTTAAGGTACTGGAATGTAAAGTCATTCAAATGTGAAGAGAAAAAATATTCGCTTCATTGACATGCGTGATGGAAAACAGGTAAAAACATTTACTGGGAGAGATGTAGAACCTTGTCAAGGGAATACCTGGAGGATGTCCTGAGATGTTTACCTGACCACCCTCCAGGTAGACCCTCACTTGCTGCTGACCACCCTCCAGGTAGACCCTCACTTGCTGCTGACCACCCTCCAGGTAGACCCTCACTTGCTGCTGACCACCCTCCAGGTAGACCCTCACTTGCTGCTGCAGAGGACCACCAGTGTTCACCGGACCATCGTCCCACAGTACCTGACTCACCTCCCTCTCTCAGTATCTGATTCATCACTCACCTGATACTTACCTCCCTCCCTCAGTACCTGACTCACCACTCACCTCCCTCCCTCAGTACCTGACTCACCACTCACCTGATACTCACCTCCCTCCCTCAGTACCTAACTCACCACTCACCTGATACTCACATCCCTCCCTCAGTACCTGACTCACCACTCACCTGATACTCACCTCCCTCCCTCAGTACCTGACTCATCACTCACCTGATACTCACCTCCCTCCCTCAGTACCTGACTCACCACTCACCTGATACTCACCTCCCTCCCTCAGTACCTGACTCACCACTCACCTGATACCTGACTCACCACTCACCTGATACTCACCTCCCTCCCTCAGTACCTGACTCATCACTCACCTGATACTCACCTCCCTCCCTCAGTACCTGACTCACCACTCACCTCCCTCCCTCAGTACCTGACTCACCACTCACCTGATACTCACCTCCCTCCCTCAGTACCTGACTCACCACTCACCTGATACTCACCTCCCTCCCTCAGTACCTGACTCACCACTCAACTGATACTCACCTCCCTCCCTCAGTACCTGACTCATCACTCACCTGATACTCACCTCCCTCCCTCAGTACCTGACTCACCACTCACCTGATACTCACCTCCCTCCCTCAGTACCTGACTCACCACTCACCTCCCTCCCTCAGTACCTGACTCACCACTCACCTGATACTCACCTCCCTCCCTCAGTACCTGATTCATCACTCACCTGATACTCACCTCCCTCCCTCAGTACCTGACTCACCACTCACCTGATACTCACCTCCCCCCCTCAGTACCTGACTCACCACTCACCTGATACTCACCTCCCTCCCTCAGTACCTGACTCATCACTCACCTGATACTCACCTCCCTCCCTCAGTACCTGACTCATCACTCACCTGATACTCACCTCCCTCCCTCAGTACCTGACTCACCACTCACCTGATACTCACCTCCCTCCCTCAGTACCTGACTCATCACTCACCTGATACTCACCTCCCTCCCTCAGTACCTGACTCATCACTCACCTGATACTCACCTCCCTCCCTCAGTACCTGACTCACCACTCACCTGATACTCACCTCCCTCCCTCAGTACCTGACTCATCACTCACCTGATACTCACCTCCTTCATCTAGTACTTGGGTTACATTCTAATTGTGGCAATTCATGAAGCACTCTCCTTGCTGCCCCTGTTCACCTAGCAGTAAAATATCTATCTGCGTGTTAGTAGACTGTTGTGGGTGGCATCTTCAGGGAGAGGGGAGGGTGGGTTAGTTTACCTTAAATTTGGCTAGATTTTGAAATGAGATGTAAATTATACTACATAAACCAAATATACCTTAAACTTTGCTACTTGTAGCTCTATTAAACCTTGGGAACAAAAGAGAATTAATCTATAACTAGGACAGATTTTAAATACTTAAACTAGAAAAAAGAAGGCTCAGAGGAGACATGACCACAGCATTCAAGATATTGGAGATACGTGAAGGTAGAAAGAAAGTGAATCTCGTTAGTAGAGTTGATTCTAGAGACATATAACATGCTTCAGTGGCCCAGGAGTATCTGAAGAATATAAGACAGGCATGTTCACAATGGGCAAGAGTAACGAGTGGGGTACCCTAAAGATCAGTATTAGAAAACATTTCAGACGCTATACACCACGAATTTTTTTTCTCTGGTCAGCGAGTATGCAGCGCCAGTGTAGAGCTTATACCTATAAACAACGATTTTTCACAATCAGAGCTGAGAGAAATGAAATACTGTTTGTGGAAAAGATAAACTTAACCTCATATCACTGACAGAACGAAAACTCGCTGCATATGATCACGACATACAAGATACCTACAGGCACTGACAGGGTCGATAGGAAAATACTGTGTTATAAGAGGGAGAGGAAGAAAGCAGAGCTAGAAGATGAACACCAAGATGAAGGTTGAACACCAAGATGAACACCAAGATGAACCACGAGAATGTTAGGAAATTCTTTTTCCATTAAACACGCACTGAGGAACGTTGTAAGACTTTGGAAATACTCCGTTAGTAGGCAGGAGG
Source organism: Cherax quadricarinatus (assembly GCF_038502225.1). NCBI lineage: Eukaryota > Metazoa > Arthropoda > Malacostraca > Decapoda > Parastacidae > Cherax > Cherax quadricarinatus. The sequence goes on along the minus strand of NC_091310.1, from coordinate 47,863,312 downwards.
AGGTATGAGTCACAGGTAATGTCATTAAGTGACTACAGAAGTTATTTGCAGTTTATACGCTGTAGAGTTACTATAACACCTCTTTCATAACCACAGCACCGGTTACAAGAGCTGGAATTTTCATCAAAGGCCAGTTTGTTGGTGTCGTTGTGTCTGGTGTGTCAATCACAGGTCGTCTTGACGTTGATAATGGTTCTGTGTCTGCTACCATCATGGTAGTCATTACTAACTTATGAAGTTAATATTTTCATTATGTTTACTCCCATCATGGTAATGATGGTTCGTTGTGACGCTGATGGTGTCCTTGTCTTCTCACGTACATCCTCAGTCCCTCGTCGCAGCAACATATAAAACAATGTAAACACTTGCCATATTAACAAACTATTAAGCATAAAGCTACGTGTAACACTTAAGACATTTTATTACTAGACGTTTCGCCCGCTGGGAACTTTCCTATATTGATAAAATTCCCAGTGGATTGAACATCTTTAGAAAATGCCCCAAGTGTTTCATACATAATTTTATTCCCACAATACATCATGTCTGTACTCGTACACAAAACAGTATTGTACTCGACGAACATCACACGTAACAGTGTTTCCTCATGCCGTTAATAACTAGCTTTAAGCATTTCAAAATGTCTTTCGTAGTTCACAGCATGTGGTAGGATTTCATGGAATGACCTATCACAAGGTCGGTGTCTCGGGGTACCGAGAGTGAACGTTGAACTTCGGCTGGGCGCCCATACTTATTCTAGGATCTGGCTGAGTGGCGAAGGTACTGTGTATTTTGATACAGAGTGTGCAGGTTCAGATCCTCCTGTGGACTTAGAGATAATGTTTGTTAAAAGTGCTCCCGTTTGTGTTGACTGGTGGGCACGAACCGAGGCCCATAAATATTGACAATCTGATGCTCTATCGTTAGAGAACTGGGTAGTTATTACGTGTACTGGAGGACAAACAAAACACGGAGGTAGATGTATTACACAAACTTATCACGCAAACAAAATGTGTGATAAGGGAATAACAGGAAAAGTGGGTAGATGGATCTACAATTTCATAACAGCACAAAGAATGATAGTAAACAGAGTAAAGTCACAGGCGGCTACAGTGAAAAGCTCTGTTCCACAAGATACAGTATTAACTCCCATTCTTTTCCTCATCTTCATACCTGACACAGACAGAGATGTAAGCCACACCACTGTGTCCTCCTTTACTGATGATACCAGAATTTGCATGACAGTGTCATCCACTGCGGACACTGCAAATCTCTCTTTAAATGGGCCTCAGAAAACAGTATGAGGTACAATAAGGACAAATTTCAGTTACTCCGCTATTGAAAATTCCAGGAAATAAAAACTGTATCGGAGTATAAAACAAATTCTAAACACAATAGAGCGAAAACTTAATGTGAATGACCTGGGAGTGATAATGCCAGAGAATCTCACTTTCAAAGATGACGACAGTGTCTCTACCACATCTGCTGGGAAAATAATAGGATGGAGTGAGAACCTTCGACACTAGGGATGCCAAGTCAATGATGATTCTCTTCAAATCGCTTGTTCTCTCCATTACTGTACACTAATTTGTCGCGAGGGGTTCGTTTGATGGGTTTAGAGTAAATCACAAATGTAGGATGTCTTGGTAACGTATATTAAGATGGTAAGCAAGGAGAGTACCAGGTCTCAACTGTCTCCTCTGCTAACTTGTCTAGAACTGCGCTGCCCAGTGCCCGGAGGGCATGCAAGGAGTAACTCGTGACGTCATGCTGTGGTCAGCAATGAGTCACGTAACTCTAATGCAGAGAGGCGCTAAGTGTAATGGTTACTATGAGCATACTACTACTGACAGGACTAGTCCAAAATCTGCACACAGAAATCACTCCCTACGAAAGCAAGACTCGGCAGGCGGTGCAAAATCTCCCCAGTGAAAAGCAGAGGTGCCACGAGTAACCTAAGTGGCTACACAATAAGTGTCCGGGGCCCAAGATTGCTCAGTTGCCTCCTGGCATACATAAGGGGGATTACCAATAGATCCCTGACTGTCTTCAAGAGGGAGCTGGACAGGCACCTAAAGTCAGTTCCTCACCAGCCGGGCTGTGGTTCGTACGTTGGTCTGCGTGCGGCCAGCAGTAACAGCTTTGTTGATCAGGCCCTGATCCACCGCGAGGCCCGGTCATAGACCGGGCCTTGGGGTCGTTGATCCCAGGAACTCTCTCCAGGTATGGGGGAACGCTAAACCCGTAGGGGTCATACAGCGCATGGGGGAATGGGATATACTACCCTTATAGAAGGAAGGATAACAGAAGAAAAAATGAGACGGGGATAATAGGGAGAGACGGGAAGGGTAGAGAGAGACGAGGGGGGAGGGAGGTGAAGGGGTGTGAATGAAGGGAAGGAAGTGACAACATCCGCCTCGCCTCCCTCCTTCCTCCCTTCCCTCCCTCATCCCTCCCTCCCTCCCTCCCTCCACCGTCCCTCCCTCCCTCTCTCCTCACTGCCAAATGAGTTTATTTAGGTACAGTTTCCCAGTTTTGGGTAATAACAACAGTGTTGTAAAGCAACATACTTGCTTTCATTATTATGCTTGTAGTACCTTACTACAAGTACCTCTACCCAGCGGCAAATCTACCAGACTGTGGTGGCTATATGGGTTAGAGAGCCTCCAGCAGCAACAGCCTGGTTGACCAGGCAAGCACCAAACAAATCTGGCCCAGAAAAACCTTGAAACTCTGTAGCTTCGTTCACCAGAAGTGATATAATAAACAATGTTGTGAAACAAACAAATGCCAGGTTACTGTGTCTACCCTGACATTTACAGCATTATCCTGTGTCTACCCTGACATTTACAGCATTATCCTGTGTCTACCCTGACATTTACAGCATTATCCTGTGTCTACCCTGACATTTACAGCATTATCCTGTGTCTACCCTGACATTTACAGAACCATCCTGTGTCTACCCTGAGATGCCAATACCAAAATAACAAAACAATAACAAAATCCCCCCAACAAACACAGAATACAACCTCGTTCATATTTGCTAATATATCATGTGGGAGTTCGACACGTGGATTAGGTAAGAAATACTCACGTAGGCTGGTATTACGTATAATTACAGATAAGGTGGATAACGCCCTTACAGCCGTGACCTGCCTCCTTGCTCACTCTCGTATAACTGACCGACTGCCTGGCCGCCCAGTACCCTGTGAGAGGGTCTTATGCCAGGTCAGCACAATATGAATATATGAATAGACAGTGACTCAGGCAGAGACGGTTGGTCGTGAGTCAACTGGCACAGTGGTTACTGGTAACTGGTTACTACTACTGAGAGCTCGGCGATGCTAACGTATGTCGTCCCGACATACAACTAATACAAACTAGAGATGGCAGGTATACGGCTTGGGCTGATTCTATACAATGTCAAAGTACACAACAATTAAACATTATAACATACATAAGTAGAACATTGGAATGGAAGCTTACGTGACTGAAACTGTAATGCAATACAAGGTATACTATAGTACAACTTAAAACTCAACAAATGAACAACGAACTCAACGTTGAGATTACAAGTGATAAAAAAAAAAATTTTGATCGATCGATCTGTATTCATGTGATCTACGGATTCTGAGGAAGGAATATATACAAAGAAAGAGTGTTTAACAGAAAGGCAGATTCGGTGCACTCAAATCTAGACTGTTAACTCTCAGAATGCGGAGAGAACATGAACACAAAAAAAAAAATTCTTGAATACTGATAAGTTGATATTGTAATTATTCATCTATACAGGTTATTTACATTTAACCCCAACTCTGCTAGGGTGAGATTGACATATGCAGAATGGTTGTCATCTCTGGGAGGATCAAACTCTGTAGCATTGGCTAACTCATGCTGTATTTGAGGCAAATCTGAATTGGATGTTACAAATGATATTTGAAGATTTCTCAATACCTGTCGTGTACGTAGGGAATAACGACATTCAGGTTGATCGTCTGACTGAGTATCAGAGGAAGAGAGTACAGGATCAGGAGGATTGTCAGAGTCTGTCACATTAGTCTGGGTTAGAACATCATTATCATCACATACTAACTTCATATGATCTAAATGCGATTCTTTATACTGACCAGTACTAATCTCTCTAACCTTATACTTATTACCAGTGATATGTTCAACTACTCGATAAGGACCAATAAACTTTTGATCAAGCTTTGGCATTGCAGACGTTTTGTTAAAGTTAATCAGCATAACTCTCGAACCTACTTTGATTTTGGATGGCTTTGCTCGAGTGTTTGCGACTCTTGTAAATTCTGCTGTTGATTTATGAAGTGTTTCACGGATTCTTCTAAAAACACTTTGAGCTAAGCTGGTACGAGTTGCTATGAAATCATCAGGGTTGTAATTTGGTTTCGGATTAGAATATAACAACTCATAAGGCAAACGTTTATCTACACCATACAATGCATAATGTGGAGTGTCACCTATAGAAACATTGTAAGCAGAATTTATAGCACACTGCACATCAGGTATAACTTCATCCCAAGTTTCACTGTTGGGATTGATAGTGGCTCTCAAGACATCAAGTACTTTCTTATTGGTTCGTTCCGCTAACCCATTGCTGGCAGGATGATGAGGAACAATGGTGGATTTAGAGATCTCGTACAAGGTACACAATTTTTCAAGAATCTCATTACAGAATTCACCTCCATTATCTGTTACTAGGGACTTAGGGGTGGTATGCCTGCAGATAATGCGTTCTTTAAACGCTTTAGCTACTGTCTCGGCAGTCTTATCTGCAATAGGAACTAACTCACAATATCTGGTGAAATGGTCTACCATAACACACAGATGTTTGTTGCCTTGGAGGGAACATTGGAAATTAGTTAACAAATCTAGCGCAACTCTTTCCCAAGGTTCGCTAGTAGTTGGATACACTTGGACTGGATTAGGACCATTAGCATTGCCTTTATGTTGCATGCAGAAACTACATTTCTTAACATACTCAGAAATATCAGTTGCCATACGAGGCCAAAAGTATTTCAATCTGGCTTGTTTTACTGAACGATCCATACCAGGGTGTGCAACACCTGGTACATCGTGAACTAGCTGTAAGGCTACATTCACTAATGACTGTGGAATTACTAACTGGTATACTCTTCTGCTAGGAGTACCTAACTCGGCTGTTCGATACAGTAATTCTTGGTTCATGACAAAGTCACTGATGGGTGCTGGTGGCTTCACAGTCAGAATAAGATCTTCCTGGAGCAGGAATCGAATCACACCAGACCACATGGGATCTGTTCGTTGAGCATTCTTTACATCTTCAGCACTAAATGGAGGGTCTGCAGTTACTATACTAACATGTCGCGATAAGGCATCTGCAACTACATTTGACTTGCCAGGTAAATGCTCAAAGGTGGGATTGAACTCTTGGATAGTCAAGGTCCATCTGGCTAACCTTCCAGTAGGTTGTTTGTTCTGGAATAAGGGTATCAGTGGAGCATGGTCTGTCAAGACATGAACAGAGTACTGATAAATAATGTCTCGGAAGTGCTTTAAAGACCATACTATTGCTAAAGCTTCTTGCTCAGTTACTGTATAATTACGTTCAGCCTTCGTAAGGACTCGGCTAGCAAATGCAACTGCGTTGTACTTGCCATCGGTCTTCTGAGCTAGTACGGCACCTATACCAATTGAACTAGCATCAGTTGTCAGATAGAAGGGCTTAGAAAAATCTGGAAATTTCAAAATTGGAGCAGATGTTAGCTTTTCTTTTAGAGTTTGGAATGCTCTTTCTTGACGGAAGGTCCAAACAAAAGGAGCATCTTTCTTAAGCAACTCAGTTAGAGGAGCAGCTATGGAAGAAAAATTGGCAATGAAAGATCTATAAAAACCTGCTAAGCCCACAAAGGATCTTACGGCATCAGCAGTTTTGGGAGTTGGAAAAAAGGTGGAGTGTCATCAGAAAAGACTTGTTCTACTTCATCCCCAAAATCATCTATGTCAGAGACATGTGAAGCAACATCATCAGCAGGATTGTCATTCTCGAGACTGCTTAAGGCTTCAAAGGAACTGTGAACGGGGATGGTGTACTCATTATCACCTACTGTCACCATGGGACGGTTTGACTGGGGCGCTCGAATTCCCCCGAATTGGAAGAACGAGCCTGGTTCTGGTTAGTTTGAGAATTGGAAGAATGAGCCTGGTTCTGGTTATTTTGAGAACCACGATATCTGTTTCCTCTACGGGTTCTGCGGTTGGAACTGCCAAAGAAAGACCTAGAGTACTGAAGGTTATAGAGAGCATTGCACTCGGATGTGTCATGTCCATGTATTCTATGATAAGTACAGTAGGGAAGATCTGGGTACTCATCATCAGTACGACGTCTCTTAGGGTAACTATTAGGACAAGTAATTGCAATATGGCCACGGAAACCACAGTTGTAACAATTCCGCCGACTATGGTTACTGAATGTACTATGAATACTACGAGGTGTATAACGACTCTGTACACTGGTTCTTGATCTCTGAGATGGTTGACGACCACGATTTGTCTCTGTGGCGCAAACAAGAGGTGGTGCAGACTGAGGCATAGGTGTGAAATTACTTTTAATACATGGGAAAGTACCCTGGGGACACAAGGAACGTACATGATTTAAGGCTGTAAGTGGTTCCATCGTTACAGTTGGAGGATGAGCCTCATAAGCACACACGGAAGCAGGTGGCATTAGTTCTTTAATTGCTCCAAAAGCTGCTATTTTAGCGAGCGATTCTGTAAATGGTTTAGCCTCTTCAGGGAGAAAAGATGATGATTGGACAGCATTGATAAATGATGATAAAAGTTTGTCTAATCTAACAGCAAATGCACTCAACGATTCATTACTCATGGGTGTAGCATTCACTAGTTCCCTAAGAACGACATATGGATCAGCTGTTTTTACTGGGACAAGGAAAGAACGAATCAGTTCCTCATATTGTGACCACTTAGTAAGATTCCTGAAGTCTCGCATATCAAGGAGATCAACAACGTGAACAGCAGCAGGGGATCGATAAAGAGCTTCTTTAGCAAGTCTGATAAGGCTTTCCTCTGAAGGAGGACCTTCACCTAGAGCACTAGCACGAGAACGAATGGCTGCAAACCATGCTTCAAGACTATGTACATGGCCATTGAATAAAGGTAACGCATCAAGGGAATCACGAGTATAACTATAATATCTCGGTGTCTGAGTCGGTCTGTCAGTCGCTAAGGAACTGTGAGTACTGATGACTGGGGCAACAGTAGCCTGAGAGGTCTGAGTATCGACATTCACTAAAGTATCACTTGATGGTATGTGAGACATAATGGCAAAATAGCACAAGAACAAATAAGGCAAAAATAATGAACAATAAAAATGATATAAAATTCTAGAATTTAAATAAAAGATATGCAACTAATTCTGCAGAAGTAAAAAAAAATGTCTAAGATACACTGCAAGAGGAAGATCAACTCAATTTAAAGGACTATTGGCCAAAATAAAAAAAATTTACATTGAAATATACAAGTAAAAATATTACTGGAGACTGAATTAAATGCAAAATGAGCTGTCTTTACTCTTGCTAATAAAGAAATTAATTAATTAAATTTTAAATCAATGTAAAAGTATAAAATAAAATTATTAAATTGTTAAGTGGGAAATTTAAGTATTTTCTAAGAATGCATAAACGAGATTAAAATATAATTCATAAAAATATCAATAAAAGAAAATAATTCACTGCAGAACAAGTGCAATAAAATAATTCACTGCAGAACAAGTGCAACAATCACTGCAGAACAAGTGCAACAAAATAATTCACTGCAGTAATAAAGTGTCACAGGGAAAACTCAGGTAAAATAATTAAATAAAATTATGAAGAAAAAAAAAACTGATTGAACACTTTAACTCTTAATTGTAAATTAGACAAAACAATTTACTCAAGCAGAGTAAAGAAAACACTTTATGTTAAAAGTAATTGAAATTGCATCAAGAGTGAATTTGTTCAAGAAATATAAAAATATGAATAAAATAAAACAAAGGAACAAAACGGGTAAATTAACACTTACAGTGGCGGGGCACACAACATTATTAGTATATTCTTACAACAAAATCTTGCTGTGACTGATACGACAAAAATTTGCTGGCAAAAATAATGGTACACAGTCTGCGAAAAAATTAGAGGAATGAGACACTGCTGGCATACGAAAAAAAAAAGACACACATAGAAATAAATGGATAATTTGGTATACTGGGGTGAATATCACTGCATGAAATACAATGACAATTACTGGAGAATACAACGCTGAAAGAATACACGATAAAAAAAAATGAATCACTTCACACAGAGTGACTGACTGGTACACTACACAATAATACTTACTAGAGACAGGAGTAGCATAAAGAAAAAAAAACACAGATAAAAAAAATATAAGATAAGTGAAAACATTGAAAAACACAAGGTTTAGAGTACACAAGAAATTTACTATAAATGTCTCACACATGCAAATGTCTTTAAATGCAAGAAAAATGTCTCTAAATTATCACTGAAGTCTGTAGTAGTCGGGTGATTACTGGTGATGAGGGTAGGTTGTAGGTTGTCCTGCGCGGTGACTGACGCCTCCTATACTCACTGTTGTCGGAAGAAAAGCGCTCTCTCGGTGGACTCCCATAATTGGATTTTATCGTTGGCGCTCACCTACAATCTCTTGACCAATTATGTGAGCCAAAACAGTATTAGGACCCGGTACAAGGGTACAAACAACCACAGGTAGATGAGGTGGGTGGCTGGTGGTGGTGGTTGATGGTGGGTGGGTGAGAGTATGGTGGGTGAGAGAGACTCGCTGACGCACTGCCGCGCACCCCACTCTACCCACGAAGGTGGCTTGATAAGCCACTCTATGCCACAGGAATGGTGAAACCCACTCTTAGCATCCAACAGGGAGCACAAAGCGATATAGACAATACTGCAGAGGAACTTGGCTTACTTCTTACTGCGTGGCTTACTTCTCTCTCTCAGCTGGGTTAGAAGCTGAGTTAGCTGACTGGCTTAACCCACAAGAATGGCTGGCTGGAAGACGTGTAACGATGCACAAAGCACGGAGGAGCAGTTGGATGACAGGAGACAGGCTGGATGATAGGCTGACTGGCGTTCACTTCCACAGTCTGGCTTACTGACTGGCTTAATTGCAAAATCCGGGTCAACCCCTCGGAGATTGAAGCAATTAGCACACGAACTAAGCCAGGAAGCTTGAAACGGCTGCAACAGGCTTGCAGGCTGGAGGTTGTGAGGGGAGTAAGGCGGCTGGCTGGAGGTTCACCTTTGACCCTGCCGGCTACTCACAACAGTCTTGTAACGTCCTGAATTACCCGTAAAAACTAAATCCACGCTCCACACCGGTGCCACCATTTATCATGTGGGAGTTCGACACGTGGATTAGGTAAGAAATACTCACGTAGGCTGGTATTACGTATAATTACAGATAAGGTGGATAACGCCCTTACAGCCGTGACCTGCCTCCTTGCTCACTCTCGTATAACTGACCGACTGCCTGGCCGCCCAGTACCCTGTGAGAGGGTCTTATGCCAGGTCAGCACAATATGAATATATGAATAGACAGTGACTCAGGCAGAGACGGTTGGTCGTGAGTCAACTGGCACAGTGGTTACTGGTAACTGGTTACTACTACTGAGAAATATACAGGGCCTTAAGCCATCCACCAACAACAAAATACCTTTTATCAGTGGACTTCTAGTGGAGTCTAATGCAACGTTTGCAGCCTTCACAGAGACTCACACAAAAGATCACTTTGACAGTGAAATATGGATAAGTGATTACAACCTTTTTAGATGCGACAGAAAAAACAGGCAACAAGGGGTGGTTGGCCTGTATGTCAAATAGTCCCTCATCGTATAAGTTCTGTCAAGCACTTAACTACTGGGAACGCTTGGAAGCACTTGACTTGTACTCGTTGGAACGCAGGAGGGAGAGATATATCATAATCTACACTTGGAAAATCATGGAAGGAATGGTCCCAAATCTGCACACAGAAATCACTCCCTACGAAAGTAGAAGACTGGGCAGGCGATGCAAAATGCCCCCAATAAAAAGTAGGGGCGCCATTGGTACACTAAGGGAAAACACCATTAGTGTCCGGGGCCCAAGACTGTTCAACAGCCTCCCATCAAGCATTAGGGGAATTGCCAAAAAAAACCTGGCTGCCTTCAAGAGAGAGCTGAACAGATACCTAAAGTCAGTGCCGGATCAGCTGGGCTGTGGCTCGTACGTTGGACTGCGTGCGGCTAGCAGTAACAGCCTAGTTGATCAGGCCCTGATCCATCGGGAGGTCTGGTCATGGACCGGGCCGCGGGGGCGATGATCCCCGGAATAACCTCCAGGTAACCATCCTGTGTCTTCCCTGAGATTTACAGCACCATCCTGTGTCTACCTACTGAAACTTACAGCACCATCTTATGTCTACCTACTGAGACTTACAGCACCATCCTGTGTCTACCTACTGAAACTTACAGCACCATCCTGTGTCTACCTACTGAAACTTACAGCACCATCCTGTGTCTACCTACTGAGACTTACAGCACCATCCTGTGTCTACCTACTGAGACTTACACCACCATCCTGTGTCTACCTACTGAGACTTACAGCACCATCCTGTGTCTACCTACTGAGACTTACAGCACCATCCTGTGTCTACCTACTGAGACTTACAGCACCATCCTATGTCTACCTACTGAGACTTACAGCACCATCCTGTGTCTACCTACTGAGACTTACAGCACCATCCTGTGTCTACCTACTGAGACTTACAGCACCATCCTGTGTCTACCTACTGAGACTTACAGCACCATCCTGTGTCTACCTACTGAGACTTACAGCACCATTCTGTGTCTACCTACTGAGACTTACAGCACCATCCTGTGTCTACCTACTGAGACTTACAGCACCATCCTGTGTCTACCTACTGAGACTTACAGCACCATCCTGTGTCTACCTACTGAGACTTACAGCACCATCCTGTGTCTACCTACTGAGACTTACAGCACCATCCTGTGTCTACCTACTGAGACTTACAGCACCATCCTGTGTCTACCTACTGAGACTTACAGCACCATCCTGTGTCTACCTACTGAGACTTACAGCACCATCCTGTGTCTACCTACTGAGACTTACAGCACCATCTTGTGTCTACCTACTGAGACTTACAGCACCATCCTGTGTCTACCTACTGAGACTTACAGCACCATCCTGTGTCTACCTACTGAGACTTACAGCACCATCCTGTGTCTACCTACTGAGACTTACAGCACCATCCTGTGTCTACCTACTGAGACTTACAGCACCATCCTGTGTCTACCTACTGAGACTTACAGCACCATCCTGTGTCTACCTACTGAGACTTACAGCACCATCCTGTGTCTACCTACTGAGACTTACAGCACCATCCTGTGTCTACCTACTGAGACTTACAGCACCATCCTGTGTCTACCTACTGAGACTTACAGCACCATCCTGTGTCTACCTACTGAGACTTACAGCACCATCCTGTGTCTACCTACTGAGACTTACAGCACCATCCTGTGTCTACCTACTGAGACTTACAGCACCATCCTGTGTCTACCTACTGAGACTTACAGCACCATCCTGTATCTACCTACTGAGACTTACAGCACAATTCTGTATCTACCTACTGAGACTTACAGCACAATCCTGTATCTACCTACTGAGATTTACAGCACAATCCTGTATCTACCTACTGAGATTTACAGCACAATCCTGTATCTACCTACTGAGATTTACAGCACAATCCTGTATCTACCTACTGAGATTTACAGCACAATTCTGTGTCTACCTACTGAGATTTACAGCACAATCCTGTATCTACCTACTGAGACGTACAGCACAATCCTGTATTTACCTACTGAGATTTACAGCACAATCCTGTATCTACCTGCTGAGATTTACAGCACAATCCTGTATCTACCTACTGAGATTTACAGCACAATCCTGTATCTACCTACTGAGACTTACAGCACAATCCTGTATCTACCTACTGAGATTTACAGCACAATCCTGTGTCTACCTACTGAGACTTACAGCACAATCCTGTATCTACCTACTGAGACTTACAGCACAATCCTGTATCTGCCTACTGAGACTTACAGCACAATCCTGTATCTACCTACTGAGATTTACAGCACAATCCTGTATCTACCTACTGAGATTTACAGCACAATCCTGTATCTACCTACTGAGATTTATAGCATAATCCTGTATCTACCTACTGAGATTTACAGCACAATCCTGTATCTACCTACTGAGATTTACATCACAACCCTGTATCTACCTACTGAGATTTACAGCACAATCCTGTATCTACCTACTGAGATTTACAGCATAATCCTGTATCTACCTACTGAGATTTACAGCACAATCCTGTATCTACCTACTGAGATTTACAGCACAATCCTGTATCTACCTACTGAGATTTACAGCACAATCCTGTATCTACCTACTGAGACTTACAGCACAATCCTGTATCTACCTACTGAGACTTACAGCACAATCCTGTATCTACCTACTGAGACTTACAGCACAATCCTGTATCTACCTACTGAGATTTACAGCACAATCCTGTATCTACCTACTGAGATTTACAGCACAATCCTGTATCTACCTACTGAGACTTACAGCACAATCCTGTATCTACCTACTGAGACTTACAGCACAATCCTGTATCTACCTACTGAGACTTACAGCACAATCCTGTATCTACCTACTGAGATTTACAGCATAATCCTGTATCTACCTACTGAGACTTACAGCACAATCCTGTATCTACCTACTGAGACTTACAGCACAATCCTGTATCTACCTACTGAGACTTACAGCACAATCCTGTTTCTACCTACTGAGATTTACAGCACAATCCTGTATCTACCTACTGAGATTTACAGCACAATCTTGTGTCTACCTACTGAGCTTTACAGCACAATCCTGTATGTACCTACTGAGATTTACAGCACAATCCTGTGTCTACCTACTGAGATTTACAGCACCATCCTGTATCTACCTACTGAGACTTACAGCACAATCCTGTATCTACCTACTGAGATTTACAGCACAATCCTGTATCTACCTACTGAGATTTACAGCACAATCCTGTATCTACCTACTGAGATTTACAGCACAATCCTGTATCTACCTACTGAGATTTACAGCACAATCCTGTATCTACCTACTGAGATTTACAGCACCATCCTGTATCTACCTACTGAGACTTACAGCACAATCCTGTATCTACCTACTGAGATTTACAGCACAATCCTGTATCTACCTACTGAGATTTACAGCACAATCCTGTATCTACCTACTGAGATTTACAGCACAATCCTGTATCTACCTACTGAGATTTACAGCACAATCCTGTATCTACCTACTGAGATTTACAGCACAATCCTGTATCTACCTACTGAGACTTACAGCACAATCCTGTATCTACCTACTGAGATTTACAGCACAATCCTGTATCTACCTACTGAGACTTACAGCACAATCCTGTATCTATCTACTGAGACTTACAGCACAATCCTGTATCTACCTACTGAGACTTACAGCACAATCCTGTATCTACCTACTGAGACTTACAGCACAATCCTGTATCTACCTACTGAGATTTACAGCACAATCCTGTATCTACCTACTGAGATTTACAGCACAATCCTGTATCTACCTACTGAGACTTACAGCACAATCCTGTATCTACCTACTGAGATTTACAGCACAATCCTGTATCTACCTACTGAGACTTACAGCACAATCCTGTATCTACCTACTGAGATTTACAGCACAATCCTGTATCTACCTACTGAGACTTACATCACAATCCTGTATCTACCTACTGAGATTTACAGCACAATCCTGTGTCTACCTACTGAGATTTACAGCACCATCCTGTATCTACCTACTGAGACTTACAGCACAATCCTGTATCTACCTACTGAGATTTACAGCACAATCCTGTATCTACCTACTGAGACTTACAGCACCATCCTGTATCTACCTACTGAGACTTACAGCACAATCCTGTATCTACCTACTGAGATTTACAGCACAATCCTGTATCTACCTACTGAGACTTACAGCACAATCCTGTATCTACCTACTGAGACTTACAGCACAATCCTGTGTCTACCTACTGAGATTTACAGCACAATCCTGTATCTACCTACTGAGACTTACAGCACAATCCTGTATCTACCTACTGAGATTTACAGCACAATCCTGTATCTACCTACTGAGACTTATAGCACAATCCTGTGTCTACCTACTGAGATTTACAGCACAATCCTGTATCTACCTACTGAGACTTACAGCACAATCCTGTGTCTACCCTGAGATTTACAGCACAATCCTGTATCTACCTACTGAGACTTACAGCACAATCCTGTGTCTACCCTGAGATTTACAGCACAATCCTGTATCTATCTCTTATACAATATTATGTAGGTTATTCTTGTTCTTCGTGGTGCTCTACTCTAGCAAATAAATGACTGACAAACTACAAATCACCCAGAAGAAAATGATTGATCCTGGAGCTGTGTCCAAGATAGCATGTAGGCCAGGATGAATTACAACTGGATATACTGAATGTTGAAGACAGAGTAAAGCGGATGAAGTTAAATTATCTTTATTATAATGTTCAGAAGCAGTGATCAGAATATCTTACTGCGAAGTTTGTCAAGATTATGAACTAAAACCAGAATGGTACTATGTTAAGTGAAGACAGTATTGTAGTACCCACAGTAGTAGACAGTCAGGCCTCAAATACCTATTATGCAGCGATAAAGGAGTGGAAAAAAATTGCCTGAACAAGTCAAGAGAAGTCTTAGCATGAATCAGGTCCGGAAGAAAGCTAAAAGGTTCCTAATTAATGAAGCTATACCTAAGTAGTGAATCACCGCACAGGACTCTTTACCAAATTTGGTTAAATAAAAAAAAAACTAAAATCAGAATGGTACTATGTTAAGTGTAGACAGTATTGTAGTACCCACAGTAGTAGACAGTATTGTAGTACCCACAGTAGTAGACAGTATTGTAGTACCCACAGTAGTAGACAGTATTGTAGTACCCACAGTAGTAGACAGTATTGTAGTACCCACAGTAGTAGACAGTATTGTAGTACCCACAGTAGTAGACAGTATTGTAGTACCCACAGTAGTAGACAGTATTGTAGTACCCACAGAAGTAGACAGTATTGTAGTACCCACAGTAGTAGACAGTATTGTAGTACCCACAGTAGTAGACAGTATTGTAGTACCCACAGTAGTAGACAGTATTGTAGTACCCACAGTAGTAGACAGTATTGTAGTACCCATAGTAGTAGACAGTTTTTATTCGTATTGTATCTTTTTATTGTGATTATCCCGCAGCTGACTTAGTTGTTTAAATTTTTACAGTTATTATCACGACTGATTCCCACTGTATCTAATAGTTAGGTTCTTAAAGTAAATGTTGACTTTTTGTGTGTTATCTTAGGTAGTTTATAAATACGTTACTTTGTAAGACAATTGTAATCACCTAAAACTTGTGTGATTGTATTGTGTGATTGTATTGTGTGATTGTATTGTGTGATTGTATTGTGTGATTGTATTGTGTGATTGTATTGTGTGATTGTATTGTGTGATTGTAAGTGTAACAAAATAACCTTACTGCTTGCTGCTGCTACTGACTTTGACATGATCAGACAACCCGGACTGTTTGACATGATCAGACAACCCGGACTGTTTGACATCATCAGACAACCCGGACTGTTTGACATGATCAGACAACCCGGACTGTTTGACATGATCAGACAACCCGGACTGTTTGACATGATCAGACAACCCAGACTGTTTGACATGATCAGACAACCCGGACTGTTTGACATGATCAGACAACCCGGACTGTTTGACATGATCAGACAACCCGGACTGTTTGACATGATCAAACAACCCGGACTGTTTGACATGATCAGACAACCCGGACTGTTTGACATGATCAGACAACCCGGACTGTTTGACAAGATCAGACAACCCGTACTGTTTGACATGATCAGACAACCTGGACTGTTTGACATGATCAGACAACCCGGACTGTTTGACATGATCAGACAACCCGGACTGTTTGACATGATCAGACAACCCGGACTGTTTGACATGATCAGACAACCCGGACTGTTTGACATGACCAGACAACCCGGACTGTTTGACATGATCAGACAACCCGGACTGTTTGACATGATCAGACAACCCGGACTGTTTGACATGATCAGACAACCCGGACTGTTTGACATGATCAGACAACCAGGACTGTTTGACATGATCAGACAACCCGGACTGTTTGACATGATCAGACAACCCGGACTGTTTGACATGATCAGACAACCCGGACTGTTTGACATGATCAGACAACCCGGACTGTTTGACATGATCAGACAACCCGGACTGTTTGACATGATCAGACAACCCGGACTGTTTAACATGATCAGACAACCCGGACTGTTTGACATCATCAGACAACCCGGACTGTTTGACATGATCAGACAACCTGGACTGTTTGACATGATCAGACAACCCGGACTGTTTGACATGATCAGACAACCCGGACTGTTTGACATGATCAGACAACCCGGACTGTTTGACATGACCAGACAACCCGGACTGTTTGACATGATCAGACAACCCGGACTGTTTGACATGATCAGACAACCCGGACTGTTTGACATGATCAGACAACCCAGACTATTTGACATGATCAGACAACCCGGACTGTTTAACATGATCAGACAACCCGGACTGTTTGACATGATCAGACAACCCGGACTGTTTGACATGATCAGACAACCCGGACTGTTTAACATGATCAGACAACCCAGACTGTTTGACATGATCAGACAACCCGGACTGTTTGACATGATCAGACAACCCGGACTGTTTGACATGATCAGACAACCCGGACTGTTTAACATGATCAGACAACCCGGACTGTTTGACATGATCAGACAACCCGGACTGTTTGACATGATCAGACAACCCGGACTGTTTGACATGATCAGACAACCCAGACTGTTTGACATGATCAGACAACCCGGACTGTTTGACATGATCAGACAACCCGGACTGTTTGACATGATCAGACAACCCGGACTGTTTGACACGATCAGACAACCCGGACTGGTTGACATGATCCCCGGACTGTTTGACACGATCAGACAACCCGGACTGTTTGACATGATCAGACAACCCGGACTGTTTGACATGATCAGACAACCCGGACTGTTTGACATGATCAGACAACCCGGACTGTTTGACATGATCAGACAACCCGGACTGTTTGACATGATCAGACAACCCGGACTGTTTGACATGATCAGACAACCCGGACTGTTTGACATGATCAGACAACCCGGACTGTTTGACATGATCAGACAACCCGGACTGTTTGACATGATCAGACAACCCGGACTGTTTGACATGATCAGACAACCCGGACTGTTTGACATGATCAGACAACCCGGACTGTTTGACATGATCAGACAACCCGGACTGTTTGACATGATCAGACAACCCGGACTGTTTGACATGATCAGACAACCCGGACTGTTTGACATGATCAGACAACCCAGACTGTTTGACATGATCAGACAACCCGGACTGTTTGACATGATTAGACAACCCGGACTGTTTGACATGATCAGACAACCCAGACTGTTTGACATGATCAGACAACCCGGACTGTTTGACATGATCAGACAACCCGGACTGTTTGACATGATCAGACAACCCAGACTGTTTGACATGATCAGACAACCCGGACTGTTTGACATGAACAGACAACCCGGACTGTTTGACATGATCAGACAACCCAGACTGTTTGACATGATCAGACAACCCGGACTGTTTGACATGATCAGACAACCCGGACTGTTTGACATGATCAGACAACCCGGACTGTTTGACATGATCAGACAACCCGGACTGTTTGACATGATCAGACAACCCGGACTGTTTGACATGACCAGACAACCCGGACTGTTTGACATGATCAGACAACCCGGACTGTTTGACATGATCAGACAACCCGGACTGTTTGACATGATCAGACAACCCGGACTGTTTGACATGATCAGACAACCCAGACTGTTTGACATGATCAGACAACCCGGACTGTTTGACATGATCAGACAACCCGGACTGTTTGACATGATCAGACAACCCGGACTGTTTGACATGATCAGACAACCCGGACTGTTTGACATGATCAGACAACCCGGACTGTTTAACATGATCAGACAACCCGGACTGTTTGACATGATCAGACAACCCGGACTGTTTGACATGATCAGACAACCCGGACTGTTTGACATGATCAGACAACCCGGACTGTTTGACATGATCAGACAACCCGGACTGTTTAACATGATCAGACAACCCGGACTGTTTGACATGATCAGACAACCCGGACTGTTTGACATGATCAGACAACCCGGACTGTTTGACATGATCAGACAACCCGGACTGTTTGACATGATCAGACAACCCGGACTGTTCCTTCATGTCTATTATAGGTGTTTGAAGTCTAACTACCTACTGTAGGTAATACAAATTTGTGTTCACTTTACCTAGTAACATATTGGCTTGGTTTTTAACCGTAAGATAAGAGAGATAAGATTTTGTTCGGATTTTTAACCCCGGAGGGTTAGCCACCCAGGATACCTGGAGTATACCTGGAGAGGGTTTCGGGGGTCAACGCCCCCGTGGCTCGGTCTGAGACCAGGCCTCGTGGTGGATCAGGATTTAATCAACCAGGCTGTTACTGCTGGCCGCACGCAAACTGACGTACGAACCACAGCCTGGTTGGTCAGGTACTGACTTTAAGTGCCTGTCCAGTGCCTTCTTGAAGACAGTCAGGGGTCTATTGTCAATCCCCCTTATGTATGCTGGGAGGCAGTTGAACAATCTTGGGCCCAGGACACTTATTGTCTTGTCTCTTAGGATAACTCAAGAAAGTCAGCGCGTCATCCAGGACTGTTTGTCTTATTTCCATTGTGGTCCTTAAATATTGTAACCCAGGATGCGACCCACATCACTCGAGTAACACCCAGGTACCTACTTGCTTGCTAGGTGAACGAAACAGCAGCTGTAAGGAAACGCCTCATATTTTCACCCTTACCGGGGATCGAACCACGGATTCTGTGGGAAATGTGAGCGTTGCCTACGAGGCAACGAAATATTCTGGACACTAGTTGGGAACAATTTTATAAACAGAATTCAGTTTCAGCTGCCTTATCCTATATTTAGTATGAAGCATTTTCAGTTGTTGTAATTCATCGTGGCCTACATGATCTCCCGGAGCCAGATCCAGCATCAGTCTTATATTACTCTGGGTGATCTTGTAGTCTTGTTATTCAGTTATTTTGTTCAGAGCAGAGTATCATGAAGAACAAGAATAATCTACATGACATTGTATAAGAGGTAGACACAGTTTAATGTGAGTCTCACTAACTAGCTAAACACGTCACATTGTGTAGCGTAGCAGGGGAGGTAGGGCCCGACACGTCACATTGTGTAGCGTAGCAGGGGAGGTAGGGCCCGACATGTCACATTGTGTAGCGTAGCAGGGGAGGTAGGGCCCGACACGTCACATTGTGTAGCGTAGCAGGGGAGGTAGGGCCCGACACGTCACATTGTGTAGCGTAGCAGGGGAGGTAGGGCCCGACATGTCACATTGTGTAGCGTAGCAGGGGAGGTAGGGCCCGACACGTCACATTGTGTAGCGTAGCAGGGGAGGTAGGGCCCGACATGTCACATTGTGTAGCGTAGCAGGGGAGGTAGGGCCCGACATGTCACATTGTGTAGCGTAGCAGGGGAGGTAGGGCCCGACATGTCACATTGTGTAGCGTAGCAGGGGAGGTAGGGCCCGACATGTCACATTGTGTAGCGTAGCAGGGGAGGTAGGGCCCGACATGTCACATTGTGTAGCGTAGCAGGGGAGGTAGGGCCCGACACGTCACATTGTGTAGCGTAGCAGGGGAGGTAGGGCCCGACACGTCACATTGTGTAGCGTAGCAGGGGAGGTAGGGCCCGACATGTCACATTGTGTAGCGTAGCAGGGGAGGTAGGGCCCGACACGTCACATTGTGTAGCGTAGCAGGGGAGGTAGGGCCCGACACGTCACATTGTGTAGCGTAGCAGGGGAGGTAGGGCCCGACATGTCACATTGTGTAGCGTAGCAGGGGAGGTAGGGCCCGACATGTCACACTGTGTAGCGTAGCAGGGGAGGTAGGGCCCGACATGTCACGCCGTGTAGCGTAGCAGGGGAGGTAGGGCCCGACATGTCACATTGTGTAGCGTAGCAGGGGAGGTAGGGCCCGACATGTCACATTGTGTAGCGTAGCAGGGGAGGTAGGGCCCGACACGTCACATTGTGTAGCGTAGCAGGGGAGGTAGGGCCCGACATGTCACACTGTGTAGCGTAGCAGGGGAGGTAGGGCCCGACATGTCACACCGTGTAGCGTAGCAGGGGAGGTAGGGCCCGATATTTCACACCGTGTAGCGTAGCAGGGGAAGTAGGGCCCGACATGTCACGCAGTATAGCGTAGCAGGGGAGGTAGGGCCCGACATGTCACACCGTGTAGCGTAGCAGGGGAGGTAGGGCCCGACATGTCACACCTTGTAACGTAGCAGGGGAGGTAGGGCCCGACATGTCACACCGTGTAACGTAGCAGGGGAGGTAGGGCCCGACATGTCACACCGTGTAGCGTAGCAGGGGAGGTAGGGCCCGACATGTCACGCCGTGTAGCGTAGCAGGGGAGGTAGGGCCCGACATGTCACACCGTGTAGCGTAGCAGGTGAGGTAGGGCCCGACATGTCACACCGTGTAGCGTAGCAGGGGAGGTAGGGCCCGACATGTCACACCGTGTAGCGTAGCAGGGGAGGTAGGGCCCGACATGTCACACCGTGTAGCGTAGCAGGGGAGGTAGGGCCCGACATGTCACACTGTGTAGCGTAGCAGGGGAGGTAGGGCCCGACATGTCACTCTGTGTAGCGTAGCAGGGGAGGTAGGGCCCGACATGTCACGCCGTGTAGCGTAGCAGGGGAGGTAGGGCCCGACATGTCACACCGTGTAGCGTAGCAGGGGAGGTAGGGCCCGACATGTCACACTGTGTAGCGTAGCAGGGGAGGTAGGGATCGACACATCACATTGTGTAGCGTAGCAGGGGAGGTAGGGCCCGACATGTCACACCGTGTAGCGTACCAGGGGAGGTAGGGCCCGGCATATCACATTGTGTAGCGTAGCAGGGGAGGTAGGGCCCGACATGTCACATTGTGTAGCGTAGCAGGGGAGGTAGGACCCGACATGTCACATTGTGTAGCGTAGCAGGGGAGATAGGGCCCGACATGTCACATTGTGTAGCGTAGCAGGGGAGGTAGGGCCCAACATGTCGCACTGTGTAGCGTAGCAGGGGAGGTAGGGCCCGAAATGTCACACTGCGTAGCGTAGCAGGGGAGGTAGGGCCCGACACGTCACATTGTGTAGCGTAGCAGGGGAGGTAGGGTCCGACATGTCACACTGTGTAGCATAGCATAGGAGGTAGGGCCCGACACGTCACATTGTGTAGCGTAGCAGGGGAGGTAGGGCCCGACATGTCACATTGTGTAGCGTAGCAGGGGAGGTAGGGCCCGACATGTCACACCGTGTAGCGTAGCAGGGGAGGTAGGGCCCGACATGTCACACCGTGTAGCGTAGCAGGGGAGGTAGAGCCCGACATGTCACACCGTGTAACGTAGCAGGGGAGGTAGGGCCCGACATGTCACACCGTGTAACGTAGCAGGGGAGGTAGGGCCCGACATGTCACACAGTGTAGCGTAGCAGGGGAGGTAGGGCCCGACATGTCACGCCGTGTAGCGTAGCAGGGGAGGTAGGGCCCGACATGTCACACCGTGTAGCGTAGCAGGGGAGGTAGGGCCCGACATGTCACACCGTGTAGCGTAGCAGGGGAGGTAGGGCCCGACATGTCACACCGTGTAGCGTAGCAGGGGAGGTAGGGCCCGACATGTCACACCGTGTAGCGTAGCAGGGGAGGTAGGGCCCGACATGTCACACCGTGTAGCGTACCAGGGGAGGTAGGGCCCGGCATATCACATTGTGTAGCGTAGCAGGGGAGGTAGGGCCCGACATGTCACATTGTGTAGCGTAGCAGGGGAGGTAGGACCCGACATGTCACATTGTGTAGCGTAGCAGGGGAGGTAGGGCCCGACATGTCACATTGTGTAGCGTAGCAGGGGAGGTAGGGCCCAACATGTCGCACTGTGTAGCGTAGCAGGGGAGGTAGGGCCCGAAATGTCACACTGTGTAGCGTAGCAGGGGAGGTAGGGCCCGACACGTCACATGGTGTAGCGTAGCAGGGGAGGTAGGGTCCGACATGTCACACTGTGTAGCATAGCATGGGAGGTAGGGCCCGACACGTCACATTGTGTAGCGTAGCAGGGGAGGTAGGGCCCGACATGTCACATTGTGTAGCGTAGCAGGGGAGGTAGGGCCCGACATGTCACACCGTGTAGCGTAGCAGGGGAAGTAGGGCCCGACATGTCACGCAGTGTAGCGTAGCAGGGGAGGTAGGGCCCGACATGTCACACCGTGTAGCGTAGCAGGGGAGGTAGGGCCCGACATGTCACACCGTGTAACGTAGCAGGGAAGGTAGGGCCCGACATGTCACACCGTGTAACGTAGCAGGGGAGGTAGGGCCCGACATGTCACACCGTGTAGCGTAGCAGGGGAGGTAGGGCCCGACATGTCACGCCGTGTAGCGTAGAAGGGGAGGTAGGGCCCGACATGTCACACCGTGTAGCGTAGCAGGGGAGGTAGGGCCCGACATGTCACACCATGTAGCGTAGCAGGGGAGGTAGGGCCCGACATGTCACACCGTGTAGCGTAGCAGGGGAGGTAGGGCCCGACATGTCACACCGTGTAGCGTAGCAGGGGAGGTAGGGCCCGACATGTCACACTGTGTAGCGTAGCAGGGGAGGTAGGGCCCGACATGTCACACTGTGTAGCGTAGCAGGGGAGGTAGGGCCCGACATGTCACGCCGTGTAGCGTAGCAGGGGAGGTAGGGCCCGACATGTCACACCGTGTAGCGTAGCAGGGGAGGTAGGGCCCGACATGTCACACTGTGTAGCGTAGCAGGGGAGGTAGGGATCGACACGTCACATTGTGTAGCGTAGCAGGGGAGGTAGGGCCCGACATGTCACACCGTGTAGCGTACCAGGGGAGGTAGGGCCCGACATATCACATTGTGTAGCGTAGCAGGGGAGGTAAGGCCCGACATGTCACATTGTGTAGCGTAGCAGGGGAGGTAGGACCCGACATGTCACATTGTGTAGCGTAGCAGGGGAGGTAGGGCCCTACATGTCACATTGTGTAGCGTAGCAGGGGAGGTAGGGCCCAACATGTCGCACTGTGTAGCGTAGCAGGGGAGGTAGGGCCCGAAATGTCACACTGTGTAGCGTAGCAGGGGAGGTAGGGCCCGACACGTCACATTGTGTAGCGTAGCAGGGGAGGTAGGGTCCGACATGTCACACTGTGTAGCATAGCATGGGAGGTAGGGCCCGACACGTCACATTGTGTAGCGTAGCAGTGGAGGTAGGGCCCGACATGTCACATTGTGTAGTGTAGCAGGGGAGGTAGGGCCCGACATGTCACATTGTGTAGCGTAGCAGGGGAGGTAGGGCCCGACACGTCACATTGTGTAGCGTAGCAGGGGAAGTAGGGCCCGACATGTCACACTGTAGCGTAGCAGGGGAGGTAGAGCCCGACATGTCACATTGTGTAGCGTAGCAGGGGATTTAGGGCCCGACATGTCACACTGTGTAGCGTAGCAGGGGAGGTAGGGCCCGACATGTCACATTGTGTAGCGTAGCAAGGACGGTAGGGCCCGACACGTCACATTGTGTAGCGTATCAAGGACGGTAGGGCCCGACACGTCACACTGTGTAGCGTAGCAAGGACGGTAGGGCCCGACACGTCACATTGTGTAGCGTAGCAAGGACGGTAGGGCCCGATACGTCACATTGTGTAGCGTAGCAAGGACGGTAGGGTCCGACACGTCACATTGTGTAGCGTAGCAGAGGCAGTAGGGCCCGTCACGTCATACTGTTGTATAGCAGGGGCGTTAGGGCACTACACATCACATTGTGTAGCGTAGCAGAGGCGGTAGGGCCCGACACGTCACATTGTGTTGTGTGGCAGCAGTTGACAGGAAACAGCAAAGAGAGTTCACCTTCCAGTGTCGTATCTGCTGCCCGACACAAGAGGTGACGCGGCCGCCTCGGGACTGAGTCACCATCACATCCACGTCAACCCGTGGTAACGCACACTACCTCACCACTCGTCTCACACAACCCATCCTCCCAAATTCTATGTTAGTTTCTCACACATTTTTCAACAAATTTCTCTTCTTTCATTATTTAGGTTAGGATAGGATGGGTTAGGCTACGCTAGGTTAAGTTAGGGTATGTTAGGTAAATCTAGGCTAGGTTAGGTAAGTCTAGGTTAGGGTAGGTTAGCAAAGGTTAAGTTAGGGTTTGATGAGTTAAGTTAGAATGAAGTATATCGATAAAAATTAATTATAATATACCACAATGCCAATACATGAAATCATCGTTATCATTTAATGTTAAGGATTTAATGTTAATAATTTTAAGAATTAATCTAAGTTTGCCCGAAATGCCTAGCCATGCTAGGTGTCCTAGTGGCCCCCTCTGTAATTAGTATTTTATAACATGTAAACCACACAATATCCAAATCCTGTAAACCCCACATTGTAACCCTTATAGAGAATAAACTTGATTTGATTTGATTTGGACACAGGATTATTTGGACAACCTGGTCATCATTTCTTACATTTGGGATGACCATCTCAAAAGGTCAGTGGGAACGCAGTCACATTCCTGGGTCATGCAGTGAGACCAGGGAAGGCAGCGCCTAGATTATTATTGTAATCAAGGGGGAGAGCTAAACTTGTAGGTTTATGCAGCGCCTGTTGGGGGGGATGTGGAAGGTATTTAGGCTTAATTCAGAGAACTGGAGCACAGATCCAATTCCCTAGATCAAGAGCCCCTCACCAACGTCAAGGACCCTTCCTTGAGAGGGCAGCGCCTAGAAACACAAACATTTTAACAATCCAAAATTAAAAGTCTCTTAGTCATGGAGGGTTTTACAGAAAATTTCGTACTAATTTTTTCGGTTACAGTCGACCTTATAACCTCCCTTACCAGTAAGAAAAAAAATTATTAGGTCAGATAGGTATCAGAAAGCCTACGACAAGATCAAAATACTGCTGTAGCAGCTCCTGTGCTCTTATCACTAGATTATTCACAATCTTCTTCTTTAGAGATAGATGTAAGTGACATGAGAGTTGGTGTAGATACTGTTGCAAGTCTCACGTCAAGAGGAAGGGGAGTCTTCCATCCGGTGACTTTCTTCTAAGCTAAATTAAAGACGCACCAATGTATCTATTCTAGTATTTAAAAGAGGCTCTGGCACAGGTTATGGCACTGGAGCACACTGACGAGTGTTTGTCATCATCTCTGCATGTTGTTCAGGTGTTCGGCTGCCATAACATTTTGACCTATCTGAACTCCGTTCAAACTAAGAATTCTCGCCTAACATGGACTCACCTGTCCAGCCCTAGAATATCTCCATACATGACATTTATGGATTTGGAAAAGGCGTATGACAGGGTGGATAGGGGGGCAATGGGGCAGATGTTGCAGGTGTATGGTGTAGGAGGTAGGTTACTGAAAGCAGTGAAGAGTTTTTACGAGGATAGTGAGGCTCAAGTTAGAGTATGTAGGAAAGAGGGAAATTATTTCCCAGTAAAAGTAAGCCTTAGACAAGGATGTGTGATGTCACCGTGGTTGTTTAATATATTTATAGATGGGGTTGTAAGAGAAGTGAATGCGAGGGTCTTGGCAAGAGGTGTGGAGTTAAAAGATAAAGAATCACACATAAAGTGGGAGTTGTCACAGTTGCTCTTTGCTGATGACACTGTGCTCTTGTGAAATTCTGAAGAGAAGTTGCAGAGGTTGGTGGATGAATTTGGTAGGGTATGCAAAAGAAGAAAATTAAAAGTGAATACAGGAAAGAGTAAGGTTATGTGGATAACAAAAAGGTTAGGTGATGAAAGATTGGATATCAGATTGGAGGGAGAGAGTATGGAGGAGGTGAATGTATTCAGATATTTGGGAGTGGACGTGTCAGCGGATGGGTCTATGAAAGATGAGATGAATCATAGAATTGATGAGTGGAAAAGGGTGAGCGGTGCACTTAGGAGTCTGTGGAGACAAAGAACTTTGTCCTTGGAGGCAAAGAGGGGAATGTATGAGAGTATAGTTTTACCAACGCTCTTATATGGGTGCGAAGCATGGGTGATGAATGTTGCAGCGAGGAGAAGGCTGGAGGCAGTGGAGATGTCATGTCCGAGGGCAATGTGTGGTGTGAATACAATGCAGAGATTTCATAGTTTGGAAGTTAGGAGGAGGTGCGGGATTACCAAAACTGTTGTCCAGAGGGCTGAGGAAGGGTTGTTGAGGTGGCTCGGACATGTAGAGAGAATGGAGCGAAACAGAATGACTTCAAGAGTGTATCAGTCTGTAGTGGAAGGAAGGCGGGGTAGGGGTCGGCCTAGGAAAGGTTGGAGGGAGGGGGTAAAGGAGGTTTTGTGTGCGAGGGGCTTGGACTTCCAGAAGGCATGCGTGAGCGTGTTTGATAGGAGTGAATGGAGACAAATAGTTTTTAATACTTGACGTGCTGTTGAAGTGTGAGCAAAGTAACATTTATGAAGGGGTTCAGGGAAACCGGCAGGCCGGACTTGAGTCCTGGAGATGGGAAGTACAGTGCCTGCACTCTGAAGGAGGGGTGTTAACGTTGCAGTTTAAAAACTGTAGTGTAAAGCACCCTTCTGGCAAGACAGTGATGGAGTGAATGATGGTGAAAGTTTTTCTTTTTCGGGCCACCTTGCCTTGGTGGGAATCGGCCAGTGTGATAATAAAATAAAATGACATGGCAGGAATATAATAATAATAATAATAATAATAATAATAATAATAATAATAATAATAATAATAATAATAATAATAATAATAATATTATTATTATTATTATTATTATTATTATTATTATTATTATTATTATTATCTTTAATTCTACAAGTACATGTACAAGGTATACAGGCTTAGCTGACATTAATGACATACTATTATATAGAAAGCCTCTTGTTACGCAGAGTATTTCGGGCAAATTAGCTCAATTTTGTCCCCAGGATGCCACCCACGCCAGTCCACTAATACCCAGGTACTCAGTTTACTGATGGGTGAACATGGACAGCAGGTGTCTTATGGAAACACGTCCTATTGTTTTTTCAGCCGTACCGGGGATCGATCCCCAAACCAGTGTATGAGCTGAGTGGAAACCATACCACGGGTGGGGATAGAACCCGCGATCAGTTATAAAACTCCAAACCTACGCGCTAGCCACTGGGCCAGCTGAAAGCGCTAGCAATGACCAGCGGACTTATCCTCTGGTGTTTCTTAACTAGCTAGAATGTATATAGCATTTTAAATATTTGTGAGAATTAGGGTTATGGGTAATCTTAAAGTCTTTTTTTTATTATTATACCACAGCAATGTAAAAAAAAGTTTTAACCGTCCACTAGTGTTTTGGACCTTTGGAAGCTGTCCATACTGTCTGCTGTCACCCTTTGTGGGCAGACAATTTTGCATTAGACGTTTGAATTACATATTTCTGTCGAGTACTGGCAGCTGAGTGAGATGGTAAAGAGGAAAGGTAACCCCATTAGCTAATTTAACTTATTTGTGTCATATCAGTACACTACCCATCTGATGGCAGCTGACAGAGTCCAGTTGTTTAACAGTGTTGTGAGGTTGTGAGTGTGGTGTGTACTGAAGGTAAATGTTGTACATCACTGGTAACCATATTCTGCATGTCACCTTAAGCCAGTCTTAAGGAACTGTAGGTCGTTGCTTACTTAAATGTGTGCACTAACTTCCAGTATACGCTTTATTTATCTGTAATTGCTCTGTTGACTGATACAAGTTGGTATCTAGCACAGCCTGGTACTTCAGACCCTTTTAAAAGTACTTCGCTGTGATAAGCTGCATATTCCAATTTTGGTGTATGTTGTAATTTTTTTATAGTTTCTAATTATAGTTAAGAGTTTCTCCATCCATAGATTTGAAAGCTGTTTTATATTTTACTAGCGTAGCATCTAAATTTCTAACAATTTAGCTGACATGATCTGTTGACATGTCTTGATATCCTCTTTGTATGCACTTTTGTGCGTGTTTTCACCTACTTTTACTCACCTAAGTTGTGTTTACAGAGTCGATTTATGGCTCCTGGCCCCACTTCTTAATTTATCGACCCATTCCACTGATATCTGAAATCTAGGGCCAGTGTATGTACTCAACTACATGTGGTGTACTCACCTAGTTATAGTTGCAGGGGTCGATTCACAGCTCCTGGTGTGTGTGTGTGGGGTTCCATACTGGTGCTGCATATTCCAATATGGGCCTGATGTACACGGTGTACAGAATCTTGAACGATTCCTTACTAAGGTGTTGAAACGCTATTCTTAGTTTGTCAGGCTGCTTTATGCTGCAGCAGTTATTTGGCTGATGTGCGACTCAGGAGATGTGCTCGGTTTTATATTCGCCCCAAGATCCTTTTCCTTGAGTGAAGTTTGCAGTCTTTGGCCGCCTTGCCTGTACTCTGCGGTCTTCTTTCACCTTCCCCGATCTTCATGACTTTCAACTTGGTGGGATTAAACTCCAGGAGCCAGTTGCTGGGTCAGGCTTGCAGCCTGTCCAGATCCCTTCGCAGTCCTACCTGATCCTCATCAATTTGAATTCTTCGCATTAGCTTCACATTGTCTGCAAACAGGGACACCCATGAATCTATCCCTTTCGTCATGTCATTCACGTATACCAGAAACAGCACCGTCCCTAGGACTGACCCTTGTGGAACTCCGCTTGTCACAGGCGCCCACTCTGGCACCTCGTCACGTACCATCAATCGTTGTTTCCTTCCTATCAGGTATTCTCTGATTCACTTCAGTGCCTATCCTGTTATTCCTGCCTGCTCCTCTAGCTTTTGCACTAATCTCTTCTGTAGAACTGTGTCGATAGCCTTCTTACTGTCCAAGAAAATGCAATCTACCCACCCCGCTCTCTCTCTCTTGTTTTACTTCTGTCACATTGTCGTAAAACTTTATTAGGTTTATGTTACAGGATTTCCCCTTCCCTGAAACCGTGATGGTTATCATGTACAAGCTCATTCCTTTCTAGGTGTTCCACCACACTTCTGATAATCTCCTCCATGACTTTGCATAGTATACATGTCACTGATGTCAGTGACACTGGTCTGTAGTTTAATGCTGCCTGTCTGTCTTCCTCTTCTACACCCCAGGTAGTTGCCTTTTTTCGATAGATGTTTTAAAGATTGCTGTTAGTGGCACAGACATTGCCTCTGCTCTCTCAGGATCCACCTTCACCTCCTCCTCAGTTATGTATTGTACCAGCACTTGTTGGTGTACCCCATCAACACGGCTTTCTGAAGTCCTTTCTGTCTCCACTGAAAATACCTCCTTAAATCTCGTGTGTGTGTGTGTGTTAGTTTGTGTGTGTGTGTGTGCGTGTGTGTGTGTGTGTGTGTGTGTGTGACAGAGAGAGAGTGAAGGGGAAATGGATGGATGGATGGCGTGCTGTTTGTCTTAACAACCACAGTGGTAAACAATGTCACCAAGCTACACGCTCCCACCTGTCCTCAGATTCCAAAGTTAGTGACTGACTCGTACAAGTAGGAATTTCAACATACATATAGGTCAAAACACAACATACTTTTTTTTCCTCCAGACATACGCATCACGTACTAAGTTACAGCAACACATTCAAACACTTGGTTTGCACATAAATTTTTCTTTTAGTTTCTCTACAAACGTTTAGGTTAGACTAGATTAGGTAAGAGTAGGTTAAGGTAGGTTAGGTTAGGTTAGGTTAGGTTAGGTTAGGTTAGGTTACGTTACGTTACGTTACGTTACGTTACGTTACGTTACGTTACGTTACGTTAAGTTACGTTACGTTACGTTACGTTACATTACGTTAGGTTTGGTTAGGTTAGGTTACGTTACGTTACGTTACGTTACGTTACGTTACGTTACATTACGTTAGGTTTGGTTAGGTTAGGTTAGGTTAGGTTAGGTTAGGTTACGTTACGTTACGTTACGTTACGTTAAGTTACGTTAAGTTACGTTACGTTACGTTACATTACGTTAGGTTTGGTTAGGTTAGGTTAGGTTACGTTACGTTGCGTTACGTTAGGTTAGGTTAGGTTAGGTTAGGTTGTTTGGCTGGTTAGACTGTCGTTAATTCAATTGCACATGAAAGTCTAACTTAATTTCAGTGGCATACCCCTGTTTATCTAGAGTGAGGGAAAAAAGACTTTCCTATTACTCAAGAAGACTCCATCCAACTACCCTCTGGGTAAATAATACCCGGGAATGCCCACGGTCGCAGTCGACATAATCACAACTTCCCGGTTTGATTCTCTGAGACTAAAACACATTTGGGCAAGTTTCCTTACACCCGTCCTACCCCTACCTATCTAGTAGTTAGAATAAGTTAAAATGCGTCCTGCTGTAAAGCAAATTCAGGAAAAAATATATGCAGAAAACTACAAACCCTTACGTCACATTTATCGATTGGTAACGCACTCAATTCACACACTGTGGCCCCGGGGGTAGATCCCAGGTACGGGTGGAAACTTTAGGACGTGTTTCCTTAGACACCTGCTATCCCTATCGACTGGTGTGGGTCGCATCCTGGGAACAAAATTGACCTGATTTGCGGGAAATGCTCTCCATAACAAGCGGTTTTCTATATCAGCTAGGCCTGTACCTCTTACATATGTACTTGCAGAAATAAAGATTATTATTATTATTATTCGCTATCCTGCGCAAGAAAACACTCTGGGTCTGCGTATAAGAAACTCGTTACCTGCTGGAAATATTCAAATATTAGGTAAAGTGTGTCCGTGTACTAGCAGAAGATGGTAAAGGAATGATAGGAAGACCATCCTGACTCTGCCCGCACCTTGTGTTGACTTTTCCAGAGACAGCAGACTCTCCCTCTCACCAGTGCTGCAGCTGGCATAGTAACGATAATTACATTAATTCAATTATAATATATATATATATATATATATATATATATATATATATATATATATATATATATATATATATATATTGTGTGCTCTACCTAGGTGAGTGGGAAGCACAGCCCACCCTCTCTCACTCCGAGGCCGACCGACTTGACACACACAAGTGCTCCCCCTCCACGGACTGGCTTGCGGTCACTCCCTCACACTGCCCGTTGTGTACTCACTCCTACCCGATTAAAGCCAAACTAGTCCACGGCCGTATCATTGCTACCTACGCTACCTTCATCGGCACTAAACCGCTGTTCAGCAGTAAGAACAGCAATAACAGTGCCGATGAAGGTAGCGTAGGTAGCAATGATACGGCCGTGGACTAGTTTGGCTTTAATCGGGTAGGAGTGAGTACACAACGGGCAGTGTGAGGGAGTGACCGCAAGCCAGTCTGTGGAGGGGGAGCACTTGTGTGTGTCAAGTCGGTCGGCCTCGGAGTGAGAGAGGGTGGGCTGTGCTTCCCACTCACCTAGGTAGGCCTACAGAGGGCAGCACTGAATGCCGCGAAATATGAACTAGTCAGAGCAGACGGCTAGGCTGTGTGCTCTGACAGTACAGGCTGTCTACAATATATATAATATATATATAATATATATATAATATATATATATATATAATATATATATATATATATATATATATATATATATAGTATATGCAATAAGATCACAATAAACAGGTGATATTAGAATATGCAAAACAACCACTGTGTAAAAATAGTGAATTTTCGTGATTTCTCACATTATCAAGGATCTGCAAAAATAATAGAGCAGCAGAAGGCTTATAAGGCTGAACTATCACCTCACGTACCTTACACGGATGATACTAGGATCTGCATGAGGCTGTCATCTGCTGAGGACGCGGTTAACCTCCAAGAAGATATAAACAAAGTTTTCCAGTGGGCAACGGTAAACAATATGATGTTCAATGAGGACAAATTCCAACTACTCCGTTATGGAAAACTGGAGGAGATAATAACTAGAACAGAGTATACTACTGACTCCGGCCATACAATAGAGCGGAAAAATAATGTAAGGGACCTGGGAGTAGTAATGTCTGAGGATCTCACTTTCAAGGATCACAACAGTGTCACGATCGCACGTGCAAAGAAAATGATAGGATGGATAATGAGAACTTTCAAAATGAGAGATGCCAAGCCCATGATGATCCTTTTCAAATCACTTGTTCTCTCTAGGCTGGAATACTGCTGTACATTAACATCTCCATACAAAGCAGGTGAAATCGCAGTTCTAGAGAGTGTACAGAGATCCTTTACTGCACGTATAAGTTCTGTCAAGCACCTTAACTACTGGGAACGCTTGAAAGCACTTGACTTGTACTCGTTGGAACGCAGGAGGGAGAGATATATCATAATCTACACTTGGAAAATCTTGGAAGGAATGGTCCCAAATCTGCACACAGAAATCACTCCCTACGAAAGTAAAAGACTGGGCAGGCGATGCAAAATGCCGCCAATAAAAAGTAGGGGCGCCATTGGTACACTAAGAGAAAACACCATAAGTGTCCGGGGCCCAAAACTGTTCAACAGCCTCCCATCAAGCATTAGGGGAATTGCCAATAAACCCCTGGCTGCCTTCAAGAGAGAGCTGGACAGATACCTAAAGTCAGTGCCGGATCAGCCGGGCTGTGGCTCGTACGTCGGACTGCGTGCGGCCAGCAGTAACAGCCTAGTTGATCAGGCCCTGATCCATCGGGAGGCCTGGTCGTGGACCGGGCCGCGGGGGCGTTGATCCCCGGAATAACCTCCAGGTAACCTCCAGGTAACACCCGACCCAGAGTGCTGCGGGTAGGAACGTCAAGGATCTGTCGCCCATAGGCTAAATTCTTCCAAAGTTTTATTAATTTTAAATTATTCTAATCTGTATAACCCTGGAATAATATTCATATTAAAATCAGTACCGTTTTTTATGAAGCTTGATTCAGTTATATTTCTTTCAAACATAGACCTGTTTGATACAGCTTTCTCGGTCTTTTGAAGTTATAACGCTGTCGTTTAGAGTCTCAGATTAACCTTGAGTGCTGCCTTCATCCTGACCAAGTGAACGACGAGACTTCAGATTGAAATCTTATTGCTACACTTCTTCATTTCTTCCAGGCTCTGGTGGACTGGTGGTTAACGCTCTCGCTTCACACGGTGAGGGCCTGGGTTCGATTCCCAGCCAGAGTAGAAACATTGGACGTGTTTCTTTCCACCTGTTGTCTATGTTCCCCATCAGTAAAATGGGTACCTGGGTGTAAGTCGACTGGTGTGGGTCGCATCCTGGGACACTGACCTAAGGAGGCCTGGTCACAGACCGGGCCGCGGGGGCGTTGACCCCCGGAACTCTCTCCAGATAAACTCCAGATCTCCTATTCACCGAAAACCAGCACTCAGGAGAGAAACCTTGTGAGGGCGTTTCGCTCGTACGTGGATCATTCTTCAGTTAGAAAAGTGGCGAGGAAAGTGGAGAAGACATGAAGACAGTATGGTGGGTGGGTGGGAGAAGGTGGTGGTAGTAGTAGTAATAGTAGCAGTAGAAGTGATAGTAGTAGTAGTAGTAGTAATATTAGTAGCAGTAGTAGTAGTAGTGGTGGTAATAGTAGCAGAAGTGGCAGTAGTAGTAGCAGTGATAGTAATAGTAGTATCAACAGTAGTAGTAGTAGTAACGACAGTAGAAGTAGTAGTAATAGTAACAGTAGTAATAGAAGTGGTAGTAGCAGTAGTAGTAGAAGCAGTAGTGGAAGTCGTGGTATTAGTAGAAGCAATAGTACTAGTGGTAGTAGTAGTAGTAGTAGTAGTAGCAGCAAAGTAGTAGTAGTACTAGTAGTAGTAGTAAATAGTACAAGTAGTAGTAGTAGTGACAGTAGTAGTAGATATAGCACACTAGGTATATATAGTCTATCAATATAGTTTATGATAATATGCTTCCTTTAAGAAGACAACAATGTCTTGATGCCGGTGGAAGGTGTTTGATCCTAGGAAGTGGAGCTATCTT
The DNA here is from genome assembly GCF_038502225.1 of Cherax quadricarinatus. Classification (NCBI taxonomy): domain Eukaryota; kingdom Metazoa; phylum Arthropoda; class Malacostraca; order Decapoda; family Parastacidae; genus Cherax; species Cherax quadricarinatus. The sequence goes on along the minus strand of NC_091310.1, from coordinate 47,828,966 downwards.
CCTGTTTCTCACCCAGGTATATATTATAGAACTAAATAAGATATCACCTGTTATAAGGAAGTCAGATAACCTCAACCTGCTGGTATATAGAAATGAATATAAGATAACCACCACTTGCTGAAGTATAGAACTTTCCAATATAGCCAGCACGTAGTCTATAATACAGAACTGTGCAAGATAGCCACACCTAGCTATATTATAGAACTCTCTTAAGATAACTAAACCATATTACTGGCGGGGATTGAACTCGCGGCGCCTGAGTCGTAAAACTCCAGACCAGCGCGTAAGCCACTGGGTCACCTGGCTACAATAAGATTCATCCTGCTATGTATATTTATACACTATAGAGAGATTAGCATGGGTCTCACTATGACCACAAATGCAAGTTTTTACAGAGACTCTCCCGCCAGCGTGGCCGTGAGTCATATCTAAGATAACCACCGCTTAGTCTGCATTA